>NC_142798.1:24105638-24359861 GCF_049724085.1 Artemia sp. Qi Xiang Cuo | reverse complement strand
ACCAAAAATATTCAAAATTGCTATTTCCCAAGTAGGGATAGCTCTGTGCCACGGTTTGCTGATTAAATCACAAGGGACTCTGCCTTTGGGGTCCCTGACACCTGTATACTCGTTTTGTTGTGCATTTTGGCCTTTGGCTTGCTTTGACTGTTATTGTGCTTTGTGCAAATTTTCCCAGATTCCTGCATACTGCATCTATCAAAGTGCTGAGAGTGCTTAGTAACCCATTTTGACCCTGCTTTTAAAATTAGTGCTGTGCCTGCTTTTGATTTATCTTGCTTGCTTATTTTATTATTGACTGAGGGCTCCCTCCTCTGCTTGTAGCCTATTTGTTTTATTTATTTGACATTTTACTTCTTTTGTGATTTTATATTGTTGTTTTACCTGATTATTTTTAACCCATTGGGTTTTTTTTTAGGGGGGAAGAATGACAGGACAATTAGGAGTAGGCCTAGGCCTAGTCCTGACACCCCTGACCCAAATAATTCTAGTGTTAGGATTTTGGCTTTAGGTGTTGAAGGTCCAAATGAAACCACTAGGTTGTTGACATTGGGTAGTAGAACAGTCATTGCAAAAAAATATTTTGAACATCTTCATAATCATGAGTGCAGGGGCCATTATGGTTCAATGTTAGAAAGACTTGGACCAGATGGCTCCATTATAATAATAGCTGCAAACCAATCAGTAGCTATGGCTATACTTTCAATTTCAGATATAGCAGTAAATGGTTGTAAAGTAAAGTTTGTGCTGGGTCCTAGTTCCAACCCTGCTTTGATAAGAAATAGAAAAGGAATTGTTTTTATCCCATCTGAAGAGGTCACTCATCTGGATGACTTTGTCAAGGAGGTCCAAGTTGATAATAGAATAGAACATGTGACATTGACCTTTAAAACCCCAAGCCCTTCAGTTATCCCCCTGGTTTTCACCTTCAATTGGGATTCAGTTCCCACTGAAAATCTTTGTTTAGGGTGCAAGGTAAAAGTACAGCAGTTTAAACCCCGGGCTATATAGTGCTTCAATTGCCTTGGTTTCGGCCACATGGCTTCAAATTGCTAAAAGGGTAGAAGATGTCTACTATGTAGTGGACAACACACTCATAATGAATGCCCCCAATTTAAAACAATTAAGCAAGATCAGGTACTCAAGTGCCCTAACTGCAGTGGTAACCATGCTGCTAATGCTAGAGAATGCCCAGTATTCATGGAGAAGAAAGCAATTGTTACCTATTCCTTCACTAATAATGTCCCCATGAGGACTGCTGCCGAGGTCCTGACGAAGGGACTTCCAACACAAACCAAATATGTCCCTATGGCCCATAAAGACTCCTTTCCTCCTTTGACACCTAACCACCATCCAGTTGAGGACCTGAACAAGAAATATATGACCATGTTTGACGGTCCTACAAAGCAGATCTTTTATCTGGCTGAGACAATAACATCACTTTGTAAACTAGTATCTCAGACGATGCCCGCTAATCTTCAAAATGCAGTCCTTAGCCTGTCCAACATTGCTGAAAACGTAAACAGAGTTGAATCAAGCCCTACAACCAGTAACAACCCACCCCAAACCAGCAGCCCAAGGGCCCCTGAAAGAAAACGTAAAGGAAAAGAAGGTAGTAGTAATAAGCTGCAAAGACCTCACACACAAATGACTAGCTCCCTTTCAGTGTTCCAACTAAATATCCGGGGATTCAACCAAGCCAAAAGAAAAGAACTCCAAAATATTTTAGTCAGGCATACTCCTGATATTTTCCTACTTTAAGGAACTTCCTTAGAACAGGAGAATACTGTCCATGATTTCAAGGGGTACACTATTGCCCGTTGGGACAGAGTCCACAAAACAGGTGGTGGCCTACTGTCTCTTGTGAAAAATGACCTAGCTTTTAGAATACATGACCCCAGTCCACAAGGGGAAATGGAGGTAGGCATAATTGACATAAAGCTACTGGGAAGTAACAAGTGGATTAGTATTGCTAACTGTTATGCCCCAAAGACAAATAAATTCTCCCTGAATCAATTCAAACTGATTGTGAATGCATGTGGCCCTGTGAAAATAATTAGTGGTGACTTTAACCTGCACCACAGAATGTGGGATACTGTATCACCAGAAGATCCAATTGCAACCCCTTTAACCGATTACATCCTGGAACCCATAAATAAGTTGTCCCTTGTCACCCCCAAAGACCTAAATACACGGCTGAACCCTCAGACAGGCAAATACTCAACCATTGACCTCACTTTCACATCATCAGATATTGTAAATAGTGTAGAAATTCAGAAACCCTGTGACTTTGATTCTGACCATGAGGTTCTATCATTAACACTAGAGATCAACCCAGTAAGGTCAAGGTTCCAACCAGTGAAATTCTGGAAATTCCAAGACAAACTCTGGAACTCCTGGAAACACAACTTAAACCAAAAGGCTTCAGAAATTAAGACAAGTGACCAGTCAGTGGAATCATTATCCAATAAGATTACTTCAGCTATAATAGCTTCTTTAGAAAGAATATTTGGTTACAAACAACCTCATCCCAAGAGAAGAAATTCCACTCCTGTATGTAAAAATAAATGCAATAAAGCCTACCTAGAAAAGAAAAAAGCAAAAAATAACTTCTCTAGATACCCCTCAATTGATAATAAAATAGCTTTCAAGCAAAAGACAGCAGAATTCAAAAAGACACTATAGACTAGACACAAGATGGATGGAGAAGGCTCATTGAAGACAAATTTGGCCACAACACCCCCGTCCGAGAGCTATGGAGAAATTTTCAGGTTTTTTCAGGTAAAAAAAGAAGAACACCCATCCCTGCAGAAATACAGATGGGAAGGACTACAGAATTTTCAACCAATGGGAAAATTAATCTCTTCCTAGAAAAGTTTCTGAAAGTATATAAACCATCACAGCTCACACACCATCAACTCAGTCTAAAAAATGGTACTGTACCATTTTCTCACTTCAGCTTTCAGGAAGTTAAAGACTCCATTTCAAAGCTCCAGCTAGGTGCAACTGGCCCTGATGGAATTCCTAATTTGATGTTGAAAAATTTGCCAGATACATTTGTTGAGCTACTGAAAGAGTTACTCAACAGATCTGTCATAGAGTAATCAATACCATCTGAATGGAATAAGGCAACAGTGATCTCACTGCTCAAGGCAGGAAAAGACCCTACGCTGGTTGATTCATACAGCCCCATATCACTCACTTCTTGTGTTGCAAAACTAATTGAGAGGGTGATAAAACAAAAAGTTTTAATCCGATTATCAGACCACATCCAAATTGAAAAGCTTGGATTTCTCCCTGAAAGGAGCACCGCAGATGTCTTAGCTAGACTAGAGAATCTGATCAAACAAAGCTTTTAAAAAGGGAAAGCAGTACATGTGATATTTTTAGACATGAAATCAGCATTTGATAGAGTAGATGTGAGGCAACTAATCAGAAAGCTATCTGTAATGGGCTTACCAGACCTACTGGTAAATAGGATCCGCCAATTTTTGATGGGTAGGGAGGTCCAGGGCTCCCTGGGGGGCTCCTTCTCAGAGTTTAAGAGGAAAGCCTTTGACATTGGACTCCCTCAAGGGGCTGTTCTAAGCCCACTTCTCTTTTCAGTTTATTGTCATGATATAAGCCTGGAAAATGTTCTTGGAGCAGAGCTCTTTCTGTATGCTGATGATATTGCTGTTGCAGTTGTGGGGAGAGACCCTGCATGCTTACAGTCAGTCTCTTAAAAAGCTTTAGATATGCTATCAACTTGGGCAAAATGTAATAATATGGTCTTCTCAAGCCATAAGTCAGTTAGTGTGTTTTTCCACAAATTGCATAACCTGGATGCTTTCAAACCACTGGTGAAACTGAATGGACATGGGATTGTGGTTGCAGAACATGCACGCTTTCTGGGAATTGTATTTGACCAAAAACTGACATGGAAACCCCATCTGGACGAGCTGATTGGCAGTCTCAAACAAAGACAAAACTTCATTAATGCTCTCTGTCTTGGAAGAAGAGGAGCCCCCAGTCTTTGCTTCAACTATTGTCAAGTCAGTGGTGATATCTAAGATAGACTATGGATCATTTATAAATGGATCTGCTAAGAAATGTCTCCTCAAGAAACTTAACACTACCCTCCACGCAATCTTACAAAGAGCCCTTGGCTGCCTAAAATCAGCTCCTATTGCAGCTATGTACTGTGAAGTGGGGATCCAGTCCCTTCACTCCAGAAGAAAATATCTTCTTGCAAGATATTTTGCAAAAAGATGAGACTCAAGAACCACATTATCTACAAAGGAATCATTAGCCACCACAACCCTGATGTCCGCTACAAACCAACAGAGATGCCCTCTTTTCAGAGATTCCTTTGCCTTCCTGGCATGGAAGAGTTCATAGAGAAGGGCAGGCTGACTGTTAATTTGGATGATGATTCTCCCAGCACCTCCAAAGGAATTGGGGAATCGATTATTCCTAAGATCAGCATTGAAAAAAAGGAGGAGCTCCCCAAGCAGTGATGAAAATCATATTCTTGGGAAAGTTGGTAGAATACCAGGACTACATCCAAGTTTACACAGATGGCTCAAAGACAGAAACAAATGCAGCTGTGCAGTAGTTATACCCTCCCAGGGCCTGTCTCTTTCCTACCGTTTACCCCCTACCTGACAATTTTCTCTGCAGAACTTATGGCACTTAAGTTTTCTCTTCAAGCCATAGCAAGCCAAACAGAGACCAAAAATCGGAAGTATATTGTCTGCACGGATTCACTGTCAGCTCTGGACTACCTTTCACACCAGCAACACCAAGCAAGAAATGTTGCCATGGAGATTGAAAATCTGACTACACAACTTGCAAGAAAGGGTATATCAGCCCTATTTATATGGGACCCAGCACACTGTGGTATGAAGGGAAATGAATTAGCAGACCAGGCTGCAAAACAAGCCTCCCATCTGGGTCTGATCACTCAAACCCCTATTACTGGACCTGAATTCCTGTCTTCAATTAGTTCAGAAATTTTGGAGGAAGAAGAGGCTTGGCTCCGTTTTTTCCATACCCAGCTCCTGGATCTGCATAATTACAAGCAGCCATCAAAAGAAATGTACCTCTCATCTCGCATTCTTTCAACTTGTCTCTCTCGTCTTAGATGTGGTCATGCAAGGACTAAACCAACACTTTTCCATTGGAAAATGACCCCTTCCCCCAACTGCGACACATGTGGAGTGTACAAAGACATACGTCACATCATCTTCAACTGTGGAAAATATGAAAAGGAGAGGAAAATACTAAGGAAGTGCTGTGAGAGGGCATTTAAAGCATTCACAATGTGCTCTGTTCTGGGACATTACATGTCTCCTTCTTGGGCTAGATAACTAAGCATAAACCTTTTAGGTATATTTTTTAAGACTACTGGTTTGGTTAATTCCCTATAAGTTTTTTTTTTTTTTTTTTTTTTTTTCTTTTTTTTTTTTTTACACCCTTATATTAGCTCATTTTAGAGTCATCACAATTTGTATATTTTTTTTTTTATATATGTTCTATCAGTTTTTTTTTTATTTTTTTTTTCTTTTTTTTTTTTCTTTTTTAGTTGACGCATGTGACAGGAATGTTGTATATTGGCATTATTTATTTAATTGTGTTGCAATTGTATTTTAATTGTTTTATGACAAAGCAGTGCCGAATTACTCTGATTCTTGTTTTTTGACGCAGGCATTTGCTACATGTGAATGACCCCCTACCAATAGCACAATAAGTGATACCTGACATGGCTCAATGAATATTGACTAAAGTGACACCCAAGCAAGCTAGTGATTACAGAAGGCACTGATTAATCAAGTGATACGAACGCATATGACTGATTGGTCAAACGTGTCAAACCCCAAACAACAACAACATACAAAAATGCTGGTTTATTCAGGTATCCAATACCTTTGTGTTATTAATTTTGGAGTGCAATAAATTAAGTTAAAAATTATTTTGTTTGCAGCAACGTCTAGGTCTTTGGACCCAGTCACTATTTGTGATGGCATAATAAGCATCAGCTTGGCTTGGCTAGGAACTCAGTTAGGCCTATAGGCTAGGCTATAGTTAAATTATAACTCTTTCCACAAGGGTCCTGCTGTAATTATAATCAAGATTATGACATGGATTCATGCATGTTATGCATCAGATGACAAAACACAGCTATCCAATTTGAAAAATGGGTAAACTATTGGCCTTAAGGAAGAGCTATGTTTCAGTAGGCTAATAGGAAGCAAATATATTCAGAAAGAACCAAAAAAGGGCATCAAGTGGTAGGCTAGGTTCATTTATTTTGATCAGTAATATAGAGTGTTGAATGGGAAGGTGCCCAATGGATATTCTTAAAAAAATTATGTTCTATAGAATGTAAAAATAATATCCAACTACACTTAGTATCAAGATAAAATATCATGCTAGACAGATAATAACATTTTTAAGACTCTTACACCTTTACCTACCTAGCTGAATATTTGACTGTCTATGCAATATACAGAATATCTACCTAGTTGGATAATAAAATAGCTTTGTGTTTTGGATATATATCCAAATAGGCAGATAAGAAGATTCTCTAAGCAGTTTTGGGTTAATATCCAACTAGCCAGATAAATTGTTTCTATTAGCCTAGGCACAGCAAGAATATCCACTTAGTTGGATAATAATGTAACTTAGTGTTTCTGATATATATATATCCAACTAGGCAGATAAGAAGATTCTCTAAGCAGTTTAGGGTTAATATCCAACTAGCCAGATAAATTGTTTCTCTTAGGTACAGCAAGAACATGTAACTAGGTGGATAATACCAAGTCTTAACACTCCTGATATATATCCAACTGGGAGGATAAGTTAATTCCATTATACAGTCCTGGGATAATATCCAACTACCCAGATAAAGTGTTTCTCATAGCCAGAGACAATATCTACCTAGTTGGATAATAATGTAGCTTAGTGATTCTGATATATATATCCAACAAGGCAGATAAGAAGATTCTCTAAGCAGTTTAGGGTTAATATCCAACTAGCCAGATAATTCATTTCTCTTAGGCACAGCATGAACAAGTAACTAGGTGGATAATACCAAGTCTCAACACTCCTGATATATATCCAACTAGAAGGATAAGTAAATTCCATTATACAGTTTGGTGATAATATCCAACTAGCTAGATAAATTGTTTCTCTTAGACTGAGAGAATATCTACCTAGTTTGATAATAATGTAGCTTAGTGATTCTGATATATATATATATATATCCAACTAGGCAAATAAGAAGATTCTCAAAGCAGTTTTGGGTTAATATCCAAATAGCCAGATAATTCATTTCTCTTAGGCTCAGCATGAACATGTAACTAGGTGGATAATACCAAGTCTTAACACTCCTGAAATATATCCAACTGGGAGGATAAGTTAATTCCATTATACAGTTTTGGGATAATATCCAACTAGCTAGATAAATTGTTTTTTTTGGCACAGCAAGAATATCTAACTAGGTGGATAATAATGTAGCTTAGTGTTTCTGATATATATCCAACTAGGCAGATAAGAAGATTCTCTAAGCTGTTTGGGGTTAATATCCAACTAGTCAGATAAATTGTTTCTCTTAGGCTGAGAGAATATCTACCTAGTTGGATAATAATGTTGATTAGTGTTTCTGATATATATATCCAACTAGGCAGATAAGAAGATTCTCTAAGCAGTTAGGGGTTAATATCCAACTAGCCAGATAATTCATTTCTCTTAGGCACAGCATGAACATCTAACTAGGTGGATAATACCAAGTCTTAACACTCCTGATATATATCCAACTAGGAGGATACGTAAATTCCATAAGTCTATTCAGTTTTGGGATAATATCCAACTAGCCAGTTAAATTGTTTCTCTTAGGCACAGCAAGAATAGGCTATCTACCTAGGTGGATAATGCCGAGTCTTAGATCTTCTGGTATATATTTAACTAGGCAGGAAGTTACTTAACTAGCATACCTAGTTTGATTTATATCAGAAGGGCTAGGATAAAGTATTATCCACCAAGTTAGATGTTTATGCTATGTCTAAGAGAAAAAATTGTCTGACTAGTTGGATATTATCACTAATTTGCATGAAGAATTGACTTATCTGTCTAGTTAGATATATATATCACAAGCAATAAGTTAAAGTATTATCCAACTAGTTAGAGATACTAAGTTGGCTCTTATGCTTTATTGTATTTGGCTAGCAAGATAAAACTATTTTTCTCTCAAATTTTAATTATTTTCCTAGTTGGATAGAATTCTTTAGAAGGATTTTACAGATAGCTAACTAGTTGGATAATTTTGGCAATAACTAAGTATGGTTGGATATTATTTTTACATTCTATAGAATATAAATTTTTAGATAATATCCATTGGGTATACTCCCGTGTTGAATAGTATGTTCATTTTATTTTTAAGTCAGTATTAGCCTATAAATTACTCCAAATTTACCAAAAACTGTCAGCAAAAAAAATTAGTTTTTTTCAAAAGAAATTAACAAAAAAAGCACCAGATATTATGGTCACATGCAGTGAGCAAACTACATAGCCTATGTAGAATACTGATGACAGTCACTGCATATGTGACCAAAATATATGGTATGTTTTGTGAATTTCTATCACTGTTTGTGTAACACTGTCTATTAAAAGGATTTTATCCCTATTTGAACTTTTATTGATTGTCCTAGAAAGCCATTGTGGTCTCCAAAATTATCTACATCATAATTATTGGGATGATTTGACCAAAAATGTTTATAAATATATAAACACTCAAAATAAACATTTGAATGTTATCAACCAGCAAGAGATTGCTAGTTGTTTTTCGTACACACTGAAACCCTTTTCAAAACAAAAGTCTTTAAATTAAGGCTTCTAGAGTAGAAAAACTGTTTTTTTTTTACAAATATAGTGGGATTAAAGCTGAGATGATAACTATAATAATTCTGCATATTATGAACAGAGAATTGTTTTCTTAACATGTTTCCTTCTCAAGAGCCCAGAATTCTTGAATTAACCCAAAAAGGTTTAAAAAGTGCCTAATCATTGATATAAAACAGGACAATCTTATAAATGTAGCATTGTGCATATAATAGTGCCAAATTTCAATGTTTTGGTGTTTTCAAAGTGTTTATATCTCCTGGACTTAGGCTTATCTCTTGGACTTAGGCTATGTGGGACAATCAGGAGGAGGGTGGTGGTGGTTTACAATCAAATTAATAATCATATTTGAAGTAAGCATAAAGCAGGAATCTGGAATAGTGTTCAGCATACCTCTATGTCAGTCATGGAATCTACCTCCACTGGCATGTTCTTTTGTGTTGATTAAATCAATCAAAAAGGACCTTCAGGAGGGGGGGGGGAGGTAAGTCAGGATATTTGAAAGTGAATAACTAGGCTATAATCTTTAAAATGAACATTAAAGACTGTGAATTCATCTTTTCCCTGGAGTCTTGAAACTTGCCCCCTTTTAATGAATTCTTGCACATATAGGAAAAGAATTCTTTTGAGTAAGCCAATTAACTTTGGCATTCTAAAGGATAGAGATAGGTTTTTGAACTGCAATTATTTTACTCCAGCATAGCACATTGTTAATGTAATAACAAGATTCCTACTTTTTATCTGCTTTCTTGGTGAAATTTTCACCAATAGTTTATTATAAATTCTAAGTGTGGTCTCTGTTTTGTCAAACAATTGAAATGAAAAAATTACATTTAATATTTGTGATTTATAAAATAAACATAAAGCAATAAAAGTTATAATTAGAATAAGAAGATGCAAATATATCAGATATAATCAGAATAAGTTAATAAAACTAAAACACTGAAAGGAAATAGCCTATACATAAAAAAAAGGATAGTTGGTATTTCAAAAGAATTCCTTCTAGTCAAGTCAATAAAATAATAACATTGAGTGTTTGATCTTTAACAATTTTAGCAATAACCACATTGATAAGTAGCTTAGATTTTTAACTATTCATTTGTAAATACAGTTCTTCTCAATTCTTATTTGGTAACAAGATGTAAAGGTTTGAGTTTTACATAGCCTAAATTTGCTCAATTACATAGCCTATTGTTTTTTTACTATATTTGCTAATTATAAATTGTTGACTGATTTATCTAAAACACAGCTTTAGAATTTGAAATTCAAAGACTAATTAACACATCTTAAGTGTTGCCAGTGTTTAGGCCTAGGCCTACCCCTCTCCCCTAGAAAGTACCACCCATGTAAAATATCCTTTGCCCCCACAAAAATACCCCTTGCAGAAAATTCTCCCCCCTCCACCATTGCTGGTTGGCCTCTAATCACTTTTAACTTCTAAAAAAAGGACTATATAAACTCTCAATTTCTGATTTGATGAGCAGCCTCCAAAGTTTTAGCAACCATGAGGGGGAAATTTGGATAAGGAAGAGGCAGTCCCCATCCTATGCAGAATAAATTCTGCTCATTTTAGGGTTTAATTGTACTCTTTACTTTCATAATACCAGTGTGAACCAGAAGTATTCCCAGAAATCATACGGAAGTATGCAGTATCAATTTCATATTTTTATGAGTTTTTTTTTTAAATTCTTTTGTAACCCAACAAAAATATTGGTTACAGCCCTTGGGATCATACTTCCAATTTTTACTTCTGCTAACCCCTTGTCTCTCTCCTACCTTAATTACCTTAATTTGCACTTCAGAGCAAAATTAAAGTCCTTACTAGATGTGTTGTTGTCCAGGTCAATGATGGCAAAATTTTGTTCTTACAAAAAAAAAAAATTATCTTGTTACCAAATAGGAATAGGGAAGATATGTATATACCAATGAATAGTTAAAAATCTAAGCTATTTATCAATATAGTTATTACTAATATTATTTAAGATCAAACAGTCAAAGTTATTATGTTATTGACTTACCTAGAAGGACCTCTTTGGAAATACCAATTATTCTTTTATGATATATAGTCTATTTCCTTTCAGTGTTTTAGTTTTATTCACTTATTCTGATTATATCTGTTATATTTGCATCTTCTGATTCTAAAAATGTAACTTTTATTGCTTGTTTTTTATTCTATATATCAGAAATATTATATGTTTTTTTTTATTTCAATTGTTTGACAAAACAGAGACCACATTTTGAATTTGCAATAACAAATTATTGGTGAAAATGTCACCAAGAAAGCAGATCAAAAGCAGGAATCTTGTTATTACACTCACATTGTGTTATGCTGGAGTAAAATAATTGCAGTCCAAAAACCCATTTCTATTTTTAAGAATTCCAAAGTTAATTGGTTTTACTCAAAAGAATACTTTTACCATCTGTGCAAGACTTCATTACAAGGGGGTAAGCTTCAAGATTCCAGGGACAAGGTAAATTCACTGTCTTTTATGTTCATTTTAAAGATAATAGCCTAGTTATTTACTTTAAAGTACTCTCACTTCTCTCCCTCCCCCCTCATGAAGGTACCTTTGGATAGATTTAATCAAGACAAAAGAAAAGGCCAGTTTTGGAAGATTCCATGACTGACATAGGCTGAATACTTTTCCAAATTCCTGTTTTATGCTTACTTCAATATGATAATTAATTTATTTGTAAACCACCACCATTCTCCTCCTGTTTGTCTCACATAGCATAAATCAAAGGGATGTGTTTAAACACTTTGAAAATACCAAACATTGAAATTTTTGCACTGCTATATACACAATGCTACATTTATCAGATTGTCCTGTTGTAAATCAATGATTAGGCACTTTTTAAAACCATTTTGGTTTAATTCTCGAATTAAGGCTGTTGAGAACGAAACCATTCAATAAAACAATTATATGTTCATAATGTGCAGACTTATAATCTTTAAAATTTCACCTTTAGTTCCACTACATTTGCCCCCCCCCCCAATATGCAAATGTAGCCTTTATCCAAATTTTATATTTGTAGTATTGTAAAATTACTGTAAAACAAAAAACTGGTAAAAGTAAGGTACTCTGTTTGAAATATAGGGCAAAGTTGGCGTTTTACAGTTCCCCTGTAGCCACAATACCAGTTGGGCATTTCTTTTTAAGCTGCACTTTCATCTTTGGATGACAGCGTTTGAAGATTCTGATTTTATTGGGCTTAAAAAAAATAATACTCCTGCATCTATAGTATCATCAATTTAATAAACAGTCCAGTTCATCCCTTTGGTAATTTTGTGGCTGGGATAATACCTCAGCACTTGGTCAGTACCTGATTTCAGGCATATATTCTGTAAAAAAAAAATAAATAACCATAAGTTGTGAGTAAAATCATATTAGCAAATTTTTTAAATGTTACTACATTTCAACCTAAAAAATGGTACCCTAATAGCCTTGTATATTTAAATAGCTGCTTTCAGTAACATTTATCATGTCATATTTATGTTATTTCTCACTTATTATTAAAAGCACTGAATACAGGTACAAAAGTTGTTTGTAACGTTTTAATTAACTAAGCACTGGATCATAATAGAAGAATAATCATTTACTTTCACAGTCACTGAGACCATCTTCAAAATGATCTGCTGGCAAATCTAGTTCCTCTTCTTTAGATACAGTTGACTGTGCCTGTTTCAACCCCCCTCCCTGTAGAGATGGAATTTTTTTACTGTGGTTATAAAAGAAAAGGGACTGGGCTTAATTGTGGTCATAAGTATTGACCGCGTCAAATGTAATATCGTACCTTAAGGCTGAGAACTTACACTTTATAGGTTATCCGATAGCGCTGCTTATAGTGCTAAAGATTGTGTCAACTAAACTAGCGCCGCCCTCAATTAATGGGAGAAAATAGAATATGTAGACATATAAACGTGGCCTCTTTTTCTTGAGCTATCTGGAGATCAGATTCCCTGGGAAGGTTGTTGGAGATTTTGCGTAATAATTACCTGCTACTAGGCTAGATGCAGACATATAAAGTGAAATAAACACAGGTAAAAAACAATAGATTTATTGGGACCTACATATTTAGGTGCACAGCAGTGAGTCACTTCAAACGAAAACAATGGTGACAGAGGTACAACAATCAAAGAAATGCTAAGATCGTACGCCGAGTAATTCTGTCTCGATCCTGATTCTCAAATACGAATCTCTTCAAAAAGCACTTCTACCCCACTATCAAACTTAGCTCTTTAGTCTTGCGCTGTAAGAACTGGCTCACAATTGTCACGAGTGGCCCCAAGGATGCGAACCCTTCGTCCAATAATACGTCTTAAATATTTTTGATGATTTAGAATTTCACACGGTTCTTATTGTTTAAATTTGCTGCGAAAGTTACTGCAGTTTTTCTCTTTGGTGATTAAGGATTTTTAATTTTTGAAACTAGATTTAACTTAATTAGAGGAAGTCGGAATTATCTTTAGAAAGAAGGGATTTTTTTTGGTATTTTAAATATATTGCATTTTGCTCACAGTACATATTACCCTTCCCATCAATTAATGACGTCCTGTCATTAGTATTTCCTTGCCTTTGGGCTTTTAAAATGTTCGCCATATATTAAATATTTCTTCTACATAATTATTTTATATTTATGTTATGGCTTAATCAGGGAGTGCTAAAAAATTTCCCTACTACTTTTTTTCTTTTTTTTGCTACCTCCCTATCTGAAATTCATCTACCGGACTAAGATTATTCATGGTTCTAGGCTAGCTACTATACTAAAGATTTTTTTTTCTACATCTATCACTGATTACTTTTACATTTCCAACAAGGTTGGGGCTATTCTGTCTTCACATAAGATTTTTTTTTGAATTCACTTTTTACAAGGCTTTTTTTTTATTTTGCTGTCAATATGGAACAATATTTTCTCTATACGCTACATTAAATGAATAACATGATGATAATACACCTAATTCTACTTGAACATCTAGCGGTACATACATGAATGATTTATAACACACAATATTATGTTTACCATTTCACTGGTGACAAAAACACTTTCACTTGGACTGTTTGTTAAGTAATATCAACATTAAATTATCAAAATTGTTAAGTTGTCACATATGAGTTCACACCTATTTTACCACTATACGTGTCTCTTTACGCACTCGCTCCTCCTGTTGCGAATTATGGTTCTTCACCAGTATCGTATTGTTGAAACAAAGTTTTAAAACATTCATATGTAGTTTCCTCACAGATTAGTTCGAGTATGGTTACGTCCATCTTGGACGAAGTGATATCTCCAACTATCAAACTGGAAATGATACTTTTGGTTACAGGTGTGTGGAATTTTGCCATTAAAGTTCATTTTCACCTGTTGTTTTTGGATAGTTCGTAGGGTGCCTTATTGTTAAGGGTTTGAGCACTGGGAATGCGTAGATGCCAGAAGGGTTGACTATCCCATATTATTTCACTCTTGGGTTGTCTTTAATCACATAGAGAATAAGTTTCTCGTGTAAAATTGTTCCTTCACGCACTTAGAGATTTTAGTTCATAACATTTTTCGTGCATGGCTTGTACCCATTAGCTTTTTGGGGACTCCTTGATAAATTATAGGGGAAATGATGTTTGAATTTGGAATTGGTCAACATCAAACTTTAGTGACTCCTTCAATATATTGTCTTTAACTTTTTGGAGGAGTACATTGTCACTCAGGGGTTAGTCATTGGGATTATTTTGGTTACATGATTCAATGGTTGGTTTCCAAGTCCATATTTCAAAACTTATCTCGTAACATTAACGGTAATATCTGTAATGTCTCTGAAATCTCGTAATTGAGGAAGGGTCGAAGGGGATTCATCGTGTGAGTCGTCGATATGCAGAAAGTCTGCTGAATTGGGTTCATCGATATTATTGTCAGGGATGATGTATTCACTTACATCTTATGCTAGATAATGGGATTCTCAGGGTTGTTATATTTATAGTTCGATAAAGCACAGGATACTGAGATTTGTTACCTGATACATATATGATTTGTGTTTGAGGAAAATTATTCTTTGTCAAATGATCATCGTTTCCTTGATCAAAGGGTATCCGTAATTTTCATAGGCGAAGTTGGGTCGAGAGTTTCTTGGGGTTTATGGCGAGTACTCTTCGTTGGTCGAGATGTGATGAAAATAGGTGCTACTGGGCTATACTTGCACTGGTCTATGCATTGTCCTGATTAGTGTCTGGTATGCCGTTCCAATTCCTGAAATAAAATAACTCGGCAGAATCAAACATTCCTTAAAACGAGAAGTCCTAATACAAATAGGTCATGTATAGACTGAGTACATAGATTTTTGCGCTACAAGACAGAGTTAAATAAATACACCAATATTAGTACAGAAAACTAAAATTTTATCGTGTTCAGCAATCCTTCAACACTCAGTTAATTTTACATTAGATTTAAAATAATCATTTAAACAGAGTTAATGCTACATGGTTAATTTTTGAGGTCTAATTTTACAACATGTTTCATGACTGCATTGTTCACGCACGTCCGTGCTGTTTAAGAAACGCATGCTGCAGCGTCATAACCACACGGTTTTGCGTAAACGATACTACAATGAGGGAACAAGACATAGCAAGGACGAGTGGAGACCTCTACACCCACTCGTTTTCTAATGTCTTCCCTATTTCTTGGCTTAGACGTTCTCATGGGGTTCCGGGTTTAACCTCTGCATTTCAGCTGTTTCCCCGTGTTCTTCTCTTGGTTTTCGTCTTCTTGGTCTCAGGATTTTTCTGTAATTACAAGTCAATAGGGTTCTTATAGTCAAGAAAGTCACGAATACGAGACAAACGGCCAATAGTATGTTCCACCAGAAATTGGTCGATTCCTTTAGTTCATTCGTGTTTCTTTCTAGCCTTGTTACTTGTTGAAACAAGGTCTTGAAGGGTTTGGGGTCCAATTTCATAAAGGTCTTCCATGCGTCATGGCTAGTTAGCAATGAATTTTCATGCTTGAATATTACTCCATCTTTTACAATGTCTTGGGCTACTGCGTGAACAACGAGGATTATGATGATATTCTTAAGCAGCATTTTATTTTTTGTTTCTAGAATTAATTTATCATTAATTCTACCCATTTTTTGCAAAATTCTTTTGTTTACTGCTTTGTTATTATTATATTTTTTTTTTTCAAAGGCACTTTAATTTTTACTTAGGTTATTTCTTATTATGTAATCATTTTGTGGCATTGGCCAAAGAAAACTGATTTGTAGGCGAAAAACAGAATAAATATTTTATGATTAGATAGGGTAGGAAAGTAAAGTTAGGACTTTCGAGCTTTATTCTGGTCGTGATATACCTCTATGACTGGTGGAGATATAACTTTAAAGCATAGCTAATAATCTCTATACAATTTAATTTTACATTATATTTCTCGAGTAAGAAACACATGAATAAGCAAGCGTGCAGCACATAATTACACTGGTATCCTATTTTATGTGTAGGCTTAAAACGATTATAATCTGCACTAAGACAAAATATTTCATATAATTAGACGCTTCTGTACTGATAATTTCTTTTTTGGATAATATCCATCTTGGTTAGGACATGGGTCGATTTTTAATAGAAAATCAAAGGGCGAGCACGCCCACGACAAATTAAAAGCTGCTTTGGCTTTGAGTTCCTCCCCAGGCCTCCCACAAAACGTGGTCCAACACCACTTGTCGTTTTCAGTCGACCACGAGCTTCCTACCCTTGGGCCTTTCTCTCTGATCACCAATGTTTTGACATCACTTATATTAAATATATTTTTTTATTAATATTGACTTGGTTAACTTTACTAGCACACGGTTAGATTTATTATGGTGGATCATAAGTTGATTTTTCATAAGGGATTTGAAATTTGTCTACATTAATTAGGGATATTTCCATCTTTCAGGTTTTTTAACTGTTCTGCCTGACTCTGTCGTTATTTTCTACCCTGTTTCTTGCGGTTTTTTCTTTTTCGGTTTTTATAGAGAAATAAGGTCAAACTTTTTGTATTGTTTTTTCAAAAATTTTTGACCTTTTAATTTCGTTTGTTTCCCGTGTGCGGCTGCTGAGGTCGGTCTTGATTTTTCTATTTCTTTAGCTACTATATGGTCTGATTCGCCGTCAGACTTTTCAGAACTAGTTTCCGACGAATCCGGATTAGAACTTTTAGAGGTGGCACTTTTTGAGGTTTCACCTGCCCTTCCTTCGTAAATTTTTACTCCTCTAGAAGTAGAAGGTTTATTCTCTAAGTCCTCGCCTTGAGTTCTCAGCTCGGGGGATTTGAAAGATTCTTGAGAGCTTTGGGAGGAATCAATAGTTTTTGCGGGGTTCCTCCACTGTTTGAAGGCCATATCTTCAGGGGGTGGGGCATTTTTTGCACTAGGGTTTCCCTCCATGAAGTCCACTGTTTAGGCTTGACCTTTGACACAGTTATATCATGATATTGTCCTTGCTGGTCATCCTTGGGAGTTTTATTCTCGGGCAATGTACTTTAACTCGTTTTTATGGGAAAATTTATTAAATCCATAGCTTCTCGCAGGTTTATTTTAGTTGAATCTTTGGGGGGAGTTCTCTTTACCGCCATACCGGGGGTTTCTACAACTCTTTTCAATTCTTGCTGTAAGGAAGGGGGCCTTTCGATCGGTGTTGCAGGGGAAACCATATCGTCTGGAAATCTGGGGAGGGGACATGGTGTCGAAATTACATCGGGGAAAAATTGGTTTTTTGGAGATACTGTATTATCTAACTCCCACGCTCGCCGATTAATATGTCATTGGATATTTTGATCTTTTTATTTCTGGAAAAATCTTGGTCTTAGAGATTTCTTCTTGTCAATAAATTTACTTTTCATTACTAAAACTTCTTCAAAGTTTTCCTCACCACAGTCATCTTAAGAATAATCTTTTTTAATATTAAAGGGTTTTAGCTCGGACAATCTTTATTTAGTCGGCTCATTTTCCGAATTTGACGAATCACTAGAGGATGGATGTGCTAACCATCTCTCTGGAAATTTGGCTCTTTTTATTCGGCTAACATGCGCCTTGTAAGTTCTTCTGCTATCGGGGTTCTCCATTTTAAAAGTATATTCGTTATCGTACTTTTTGACTATTCTGTACGGTCCAGAATATTTGTTGGAAAGTTTTTTCCTTCCGTTTTTGCCTCGTTCTTTAGGTAAACGAAGTGTCCTACTTTGAAATCTATACTCCCCTTGACTTTGGGTTGGTTTCTTAGCTCTTGGTTTATTTTACATTTTTCCAACTCATGCCTAACTATTTTATAAGTTTTCCTCATCATATTTAGGAATTCTTGTTTGTAATCTTCCGAGCTATTATAATACTGCCGAGATTCAATAATCTCATTATACGGGATTCTAAAATCACGACCAAAAAGTAAATAAAATGGATTGTCTTTGGTTGTTTCTGAATAAGCAGTGTTGATTACGTTAGTTAAATAAGGTAAGAATTGATCCCAGTCGATCCTTTTGTCTTTTGTATAAATACTTAATACGTTCGAAAATATTTTATGCCTATTTTCTATTTTACCATTAGCTTGTAGGTGGTACGGAGCTATCACCATTTTCTCTATATTGAGGAAACTCATTAAGTCTTTTGTTACTTTTGAAACAAAATTACCTCTGTTGTCACTCAAAATTTTATTAGGAATGCCAAATTTTAAAAATAATTTTGCTAACGCCTTACTTGTGGCGTAAGTACCTTGATTTATCAATGCTTTTGCAAAAGTAAATCCTGAAAAGTGGTCTATAACCGAAAGAATACAAGTATGGCCTCTGCTGGAAACAGGCAAAGCTCCGCTTGTTCCGTATAAGTGAAATGAGATAATATCAAAGGGTTACTTTGCTACCGGGACCCTTTCCATTGGAGGATTAGGATAAGCTGGGGAGATTTTTCTTAAGTTACATGCTTCGCATGTACTTACATATTCTTTAAGTTTTGGCATTGCCGACGGCACGTAAAAATATTGTTTTAATTTATGGAACGTTTTCATTACTCCTAAATGTCCACCTATATCTGAATGAAAATATTCAAATGCAGGCACTATTAAGTTTTGTGGTAATACAGGTATTATTGAAGTTTGGTTTCTTTTTGTCTCAGCAGTCACGATTCTACACAGTATCTCTTCATCAAGATCATAGTAAAAATTATCTATCTATTTTGTAAGAGTTTTGAATTTACCCGGTAATGCATTGTTATACACAAAAAAATTAATGAGTACTGAACACATATCGTCCTTTTTTTGCTTTCTTTTTATATTTTATAACGACAAGGGACAACAGTTAACCCTATTTTCCTTTACTGCTTCTTTGATTATGTTTTTATTACATTTGTGTTTGCTCTTAACATTGATAGCGTTGACTTCATTTTCTTCAGCTTCCGACGGAATATTTTCTGGGTATCTACTCAAAAAGTCGCAAGCTGCGTTTTGTTTTCCTTTTAAATGTTCAAATTCGTAATCTAGGTCTTGGCTTTTCATATTCCATCTAGCTAGAATGCCCGTGGGGTTTTTCAATGTGCGCAGGTATTGCAAGCTTTTATGGTCTGATCGTAGTATAAATTTTCTACCAATTAAATAGTACATGTGAATCTTCCAGCTAGAAACTCCCCTTTAGCGTCTGAGTTGGCTCCCAAGGACGGGGATAGTAGTGGCGAAGCTATGATTCAACTTACAATGTTTTAGAATCAGTTCTAATCAGAAATGATCATTTTTGAAGACGTTTTTCCTTTTGTTACAAAACAAGAAATATTGTATAATACTTTCAAGCATTATTTCGAAATTTCTGTACGAAGGCTGGATTTCTATCTGAAATCATTGCAAAACAATAAATACGAATTAAAATTTTAAAACTGAACAATTGCAAGATCAAAAATTTTCATGAGACTTTTTTCATTCTTAAATTTACATCAAGTGTGTAAACCACTGACACTCTTTCCACTTTATTTCTAGAAAATGGTCCTGAGTAAGAATAAATCTGTTATCTCCAGGGATTTCTTTATTAAAATTAATTAGAAATTATTTTGACACGAAATCTGTGAATAAAATTATGATTTTACAAGTTTATTTTGTAATAATCAAACTATTGAGGAATTTGTTTACGCCTATTGTTTTGTTTCATTTTCCATATTTTTAACTTTTTTGTGAATTTTATTTATTCTGGGTAAATTATAGAGAATGCTTAGTTTTATTATTATCTCTCTCTTCTTTTATCTTTCTTTCTTCTAGAAGCTCCTGATACTTCACCAAGTGATACCAAAACGCTCACAGAAAATTATAATTCCACTTTGTCAACTGAGTCTCAAAATCTATATGTCTGTATTTCACCCGGGTCTTCCACTTTGTCGTTGGAGTCAGACTCCCCAGAACTGGATAGTGAAGGTATCTTTGAAACTAACATTGTTGTGACATTATTTTCAATAAGAAAAATTGTTAATAGTTTTTCATCTTTTAAAGCATTTGACTAGCATTGCCAAACACATATATTAAGGCTAAGTTTTAGTTTTCACTCCTAGGAAACTGCATCAAAGAAATTTAAACACAAAGCACTGAAAAATAGGAGACGAAACGCTTTTTGTGAGATTCATTTACGGTTCACTTGCCCTTTTTAAGCTACCAAAACGTTGCACTGGTAAAGCGCAGGTAAAGCAAAGTTTTTATTTGATATTTTTATGATGATATTTATCAGTTTCAATTACTGGCGTGCCTATGATTTTTTATTCTAATATTTTAACTTTGCATTCTTTGCGTCTTCAGTTTTTGTTTTTTAATATATTTTTGCTGTTTTTTTTTCTGCAAACACGAATTATTTTCAAGATAAGGCTAAATTGTGAAACAGCTTGCTAGAACAAATCTTAAAAAAGACTAAAACCAAAAAGCATTGGTATGAAACTAATTATAACTATTGCAAACGGTGGAAAAATGAGAGAAAAAAACTTATTGTGAGATTCATTTGAGGTTTAATTGCCCTTCTTAAGCTACATAAACATTGCACCAGCACAGCGTAGTTAAAGCAAAGTTGTTTTGTTTTTTCAATTTTTCCTATTTAAATGTTCTCTATAATAATATAGCACTGTTGGGTCAATATTTTCTCTTTTTTTTAATGTCCGGTTTTATGTCAGATTCGTTGAAGTAAGGATGTGGGACTGTTTTAAAGTTTTTCATTTTAGTTTTAACAGTCATATTTTAATGTTGCTGTTGAACTTTGATGTTGCTGATGCTTAAAAGGGAGTATCAGCTGGCAAATTTGGATCAGGATGGTCAAAACAAGCGCTGTTTAGAGATTTCTCTTTTTTCGGGGGATAATTTAATAATGGGGGCTGCAGTAATAAAATAAACTAATTTTATTCAAGGAGAAACACCGAAAAATATGTTTTTTGGGTGCAATTAGGTTATAGTGAGAATAGGAAGTGTAAAACCGACATCACTGAGCCATTGTCAAAAAACTCTGAACTGGAGAAATATAATATCTCCTCATAGTTGTTCTAGTTGTAACAACCTTGTAATTCAAAACCTCTTGACCCAAATTAATGGAAAATTTGAAAATGTGTATCCAAAAGAACTGTAGTGACACAAGAAAAAAATACTTCTAGCTGTACTGGAAAAAACACTACAGGAAAATTGTATTGATATAGCATAGGCCTCAATTGTTAGTTTAGTTTTGTTTTTAATATCTTCAGGGACAGGTTAGCGTAACATGGTATTGTTGAATCTTTTCTTGGGCATTGTTTTTTTTCAGTTGGTTAGGTTCATCACTAGGAATATCCAATTTTATTATTCAACTTTATATGTCATAAAATTTTTGTTTATTTTCAAAAAATTTATTGTCATATTTTTTGCTTCAGTTTCATTCTTGGGCATTTTTCTAGTGAGAGAATGTCAGCTATCGAGACTGCCAGCAGGTCAACACTGAAAACATAGTTCTCACGTTTTTGTATGATATCTGTAATAACAAAACATCTTCTTTTGTTTTCAGTGCTTCTCTTCTCTCATTAAAAAAATCTATTTTTTGATTTAATACGCTTAATTTTTCGGAAATTTGTCTGTAATTTTCGATTCTTCCGGTCACTTTTTAGAATAACTAATAATAAAATTATAGCATGATTTTCATGTAGGGTGTAATAGAAAAGCAGAAATATTGTCTTTTACAGGTTATAGTTTTTGGGATTATTACTGGAAGAATTGTTATAAATTGCAGCCACATACCCGGAAGAAAGAATTTTTATTTGAATTGTTTAAGTATGCAGAACTTCAGATTGGTTAAAGGGGAGCGTAATTGCGGAATGTTTTTCTCCAGAGGTGAATAACAAAGGGGAATTTGCAAATATTTTAATGCTATTTTTTAAGTACTATTAAGCTGTACCTAGAACCTACTTGTCATCAAATATCTCAATATAATGGCCGTTTCTATCGCAAGAATTTTTTGCTGAAATCAGTGTTCCGAAATTTTTGTGTCTCAAAGGAGTGTCCCAAATACGCAAAAATAATTAAGGTGGATATAAAGAAAAATAAAGTAAATATCCTGCAAAGAAATGCTATTTGTCAACAAAAAGCTGAAATTTCTATTCAGCACAAACATAAGTTTGTTCAAAAATCAGAATAAAAAGGGGATAGTTGACCATTTTCCTACAAATGTCCATCCTCAGAACTTCACTTTTAATTACTGCTGCTTACAATTTTATTGCTTCAATGGCCCTTAGACTTGCGGTAATTATGTCGCGAAATTATTCTTCTAAGTAAATATTATAAAAGAAAATTTTTGACTTGTTAGATTCAGAAAGTTTCTATATATTGAATTTACAAGTTTTTCCATTAAAACTTGCCAATAAAAGTATCTCAAAAAGTAAAATAAGAAAATAATAGATTTATTTATTTGTTAAAACCTTTCTAACCATCTAAGATGGTTTTTTTTTGTTTTGTTTTTTTCTATAGAGGCAGTATTTATGTAATGTTTTTTTTTCATTTAATGTTGCTTTAATTTATGTTTATTTGATCTCTTTTTGTTTTATTTAATTATATTTTTTTTTATTTCAGGGTTAATCTGTTCTACCGTAGACTGTTCTGATGGCAGTACTCTACAGCAACTCTCAGGCCCAAAACCGATTGTTATAGTGAGAAAACTGAAAAAGAGGGCTATAGAAGAATTAACAGTAGGTATCTGGCGGTGTGTTTCCTATGGAAAAGCAGATAAATCCTTTCTAATGCTAGATCTTCACATAGACACCGGCTGTGAAAAACTTTCACCTATAGAATGTGTTGCCTGTCCAGCTATAGTTCACGATTATATGGATTTCGTTGTTCGTGTCCTGGATCACCGAATGGGGAGAAGAAGAAGATGTCCTATATGTTTGCGAGAATTCGTTGATAACATGAGACAACATTTTTTTTTGCAAGGACACTTTTCGCAAAATGTCTTTGGACTAAACATGCAAGGGAATGTATCGCTAGTTTCTCCACAGGATCCATCTACTAGTGTCTCCTTAAATTTGTTTGAATCTAAAACTGAAGCAAAAGACTTAAATAATCAGAAAACATGTTTGAATAGTCGCTTGTTTAGGAAAAAGCGGAAAAAAAATAAAAGACGTAAGGTAACGCATACTGGACAAAAACTTCACAACTGTGGGGTGTGTCAGAAGATTTTTTCTAGATCCAGCCATTTGTATAAGCACCGAAGAGTGCATACATGTGAGAGACCATATAAATGTGAAACATGTCAGAAGAGTTTTTCTACATCAGACTCTTTGAATAGTCACCAAAGAATGCATGCAGGTGAGAGACCGTATAAGTGTGATACATGTCACAAGAGTTTTTCTGTCGTCTTGTAATTTGCATAGGCACCAAAGAGTACATACAGGTGAGAGACCATATAAATGTGATACATGTCAGAAGAGTTTTTCTGAATCGGGCAATTTGTATGCACACCAAAGAGTCCATACAGGTGAGAGACCATATAAATGTGATATATGTCAGAAGAGTTTTTCTCAATCAGGCTCTTTGAATAAGCACCAAAGAATACATTCAGATGAGAGACCATACAAATGTGACATATGTCAGAAGGGTTTTTCTGAATCGGGCTCTTTGAAAACGCACCAAAGAGTGCATACAGGTGAGAGACCATATAAATGTGATACATGTCAGAAGAGTTTTTCTCAGTCAGGCTCTTTGAAAATCCACCGAAGAATACATACAGGTGACAGACCATATAAATTTGATGAGTTATAGAAGAGTTTTACTGAACAGAGCATTTTCATTAGACATCAAAGAATTCATACTGATAGTACTTAAGAGTATTCCATTTGATTTATCATCAGACAACTCATTCTAGGAAAAGAGCGAGTATTTATCAAACAGTTCGTGGTAACAAACTTAAGTAATTAGCAACTGAGCTCAATAATAACCGAAACTCTAAAAACAGAATTTTGATATCAATAGAAGTATCAAAAGAATCAGCTTGTTATGCTGATTCCAAATATATAATTAAGTGTACTTCTACCCATCAAAAGTTACGAGCCTGAGAAAATTTGCCTGATTTTTGAAATAGGGGGAAAACACCCCCTAAATGTCAAGGAATCTTGATAAAAATTACACCATCAGATCCTTCGTAACTGAGAACCCTGTTGTAGAAGTTTCAAGCTGCTATATACAACAATTTGGAATTTTTTTATTTTTGCCAGAAGAAAGATCGTGGATTTGTGTTCATTTGTTGTTTTTTTTTTGTTTTGTTTTTTCCAGGGATGATCTTATTGATAAAATGGTCCTAGAAAATTGGAAGAAAGTGTATTCGAACGGAAATTAAAATTTCTAGTGCCCTTTCTAACTGAAAAAAGACTGGAGGGTAACTGGCCCCCTCCCACAGCCATTTATTTGTCAAAGGTATCTGATCAAAATTTTAAGGTAGCCATTTTGTTCAGTATAGTTTAAAGATCAAATAAATATGTCTCTAGGGATAAAATGACCTTCCACACTCCGTGGAGAGAGGCCTGAAATTTACGTATAGTGATTGCTATTGGGAAATATACAGATATTTTTTTTTTGGGGGGGGGGGGGGTGTGGGGTTGTGTTGGATTTCCATTGGGACAGTCTTCCTTGGGGAGGGACAGTCTTCCTTTGGGAGGGAGTCAGTCTTCCTTGGGGAGGGGAGGGAACGAACAGAAATTATTCTGTATATGAAGTGTTGCCCCCTCTTGAATATTTTGCTCGTTACGCTAAAGTCTGACTGTTTGTCCCAACCTTTTAAGAACGGCTACTGAAGTACTTTTTTAAAAGTGCTAACAGCTTTAGCTAATTCATCAGACAACTCATTCTAGGAAAAGATTGAATCTTTATAAACAAAAAGTTATCGTTTTCCATTAGTTTCAAAACAAAACCCAAATCTCAAGTATGTAAGAATAATATGCTGTACTTTAATAAATATTTGTAGGAATATATTAAAATAAATATTTTGAAAAAGCGTTTAATAATTACATTTGTTTCTGCTACTGAATTATTGAGTCGATACCGTGTGTCCGTAAAAGATTTCAAATATGCAAAATAAATAAGAGATCGAATGGGGATAAATGTTTTTATTAGACAGTGACAATTCGCAAAAATACTGGATATTTCGGTTACATTCACAGTGACCTTCATTTGAGAAATAGTGCTGATCAGCAGAAGGATGTATCTCTATTCAAATTTTATTGATCGTCATGGAAAGGTAGTTTCCATGTAATAGGTCTTCGAAATTACCTATTATGTGAAATCGTATGACTGAATTTAAGTATTCAAATTAAAGCCATTTGGTAGCTGGATTCCAGGTACGAAATCATCGCCAATCTACTTGTGCCTGTATCGAATTTATATTTACGCAAGGGCACCCAAATGAAAAAATTCCTCGTTTTGCACCCTTAAACATCCCATCTTCTGATTAGTTTGAAATATACTCTTCTTCCCAATATAACATCAGCTAGTTTGCTTGTAATTCTTTTTGAAATGTAATAGATCCCGTTTTACGTTTTCAATGGAATCAATTTTATATTAATCAATTTTATATTATTTATTGATAGAATACATCATGATACATCAACACATTGAAATTTCATGTTTCATTTGTCGCATTTACTTTTCATTTAAGTCATATGTCACTGAGTTCTGTAATGTCTAGTTTTTTCTTATTTAGTTAAATTGTGATTGTTTTTTTAATAAAACGGTTTTTTGGTAATAGATTATTGTAAAAATTGATTATGAGTCTTCTAGCTGCTTCAAAGTAATTCCAGCTTTGTGGCCTGACTGTAGCAAAAGAATGGCAAGAGTATTGCAAATCTATCTCTTGCTTATTGCTTGCTAGTCTACTGCCTTTGTACAGCCTAGGGTTGGGAACTGAACCGTGGAATTCTTCTGTATCCGATAGTTTATTTATGAGTCATCAAAAGAGGCTTCCAAGACAAATTAAGGCTACATGATTCTTTATCTTGCAATTCAAGCTGGATACAGCTTTCACATGTCTGTGTTTAAGGAAATACATCCTTAGAGTCGTGATTTTAGCAAAGATTTCCACTTGGAGGAGGTATCTGCTAATTAAAATAAGGATCTTAACTGTGCAAGAGTCTTTTTCGGCTATTAGATTTACTTGGGCGCAAAGCACAAGTCTGAAAGCACGTGAAAACTGCATAGTACGGTATCTTAGAAAAGGTAACTTTGAACTAATTATCTTGAAAAAATCGAGAATTTGTTGTGATATTTTTGTTTAAACTTGTATTTACTCAACACCATTTTTGGTGGTTGGGGAATGTGTCATTTTGTAACGAATGGGAACTGTCCCAAACTGCCGATGTTCATATTGTGAAAACTGTACAAATATTTAACAGATACCTCTTGGTGTTTTTAATGAACACTGAAAACCTTGACAAGTTGATTTGAGCACTAGTTGGAGGAGTTTGAATTCCTGTGCCATCAAACCTACAGTTTGAAAAAAAACATGATTTTTTCATAGAAATAATTACTTCTAAAATTAAAAGGTTAAGAAAGGTCAAATTAATGAAGTATCAGATGACCAAAGTCAGGATCAAATAAAAATCTCGTGTCATGAGTCGAAGGACTGGAAAACCCCCTTCTACTTGGTCGGTACGGATGGATGCTGAGTCTTTCATCCTGGAGAAATGAAGGACCTATCCTTTTCTTTCCACAGGCAGATTACGTTCAGCAAGCCGTTAGAAGAAAGAGTATATACCTCCAACACCAGAAAATATTTATAAATACAACCCATGAGGAATTTTACGACCAATGTCCATCCACACAGGCTGGTGGGTTATACAAACGCGTTTTGGCTACTCCCCCACTTGACAATAGAAGGGTCAACGCCAACTGGCTCATTAACTTCCGTTTCAGACTCCCACTCGCATCCTGATACGTCAGTCGTATAGAACTCACCAGTCGACTCTTCTGCAACCCTGATGCTTCTCTCCGGTGCAATGCTAAGACGTTTGTGTGGGATATTCATTGCGTGTTTGTCAAATCTGCGGGTTCACAAGACAATGAAACTGCTGATATCGTCCACAATTTCTATTGGAGTTATTTGGGCCGTAATTGGGTATTCTCGGATAACTGGAGCTTGAGAAGCAACTGGTGAAGTCATTCTTAAAATTTACTTTCCCATTTGATTCTAGATTTTCCAGGAGCTATATTCATTGGAGCAAGAAAAGCAACGTCATGTGGTTGCAGTATATTTGTAGTGTTTGATGGAGGGCATACAAATTGATTGTTGTCTTCTCTACAGACTTTCAAAACGGGCAAAAAAGGGGGAAAACAAATTGTCATCCAACAAAATATTCACCCTTGCTCTTTTTTCCGGATGGGCATTTGGCACGTCTTCTCACAATAGAATTATATTTTTCGAGGTTGTCTCTCCTGTCAGTCTTGTCGTAATTGTAATTATTCGATAAAGGCATATCCTGAGTAGTCACTGTGTAATGGGATAGATTCTCAAAAAAATATACATCAAAATTCCCCAATTAAAGTTACCCCAGTAAAGTAATAACACCCAAGAATGTAAATCCGAAAATTCAAGTAGCCTACAAATCAAACAAATATCAAACGTTCAATTTAAAATACTGAAATAAACGTAGTTAATCAAACAAAAAATTTTTCCCACAGAAAATGTAATAAGTAAATCTAACTCCTCGTCTCCAAAGTATCCAATAAATATTAGCTTGACCAAATCTTATACGACAGATAACTAACACCTGTGTTGGAATAATAAGAGCTCGAAAATACCAAATTGTCAACAAAGTAAGATTTACAATACAAAAAAAGTAGTCACTCGAGATGCAAAATATATTTGCTTAAGCTAATTGCATTTTTCTGGATACTAAATTTAAAACTGGGTATCTTAGTGAAATTAATTTGTATTATCCTTTAAAAACTTTAAAATAAATAAAATATAAGTCTTCTGAAAATTAAGCGACACCCTGCTGGGAAAATGTTACAATATAAAACTTTGATCGTTCGAAAAAATTCTAAAATGATAGCTTAAAAGTCATAAATTAAGCGACACCTGCTGGCAAAATGTTGCAGTATAGAATTTTTAGTTTCTAGAAAAATTCCAGAGTGACATCTTGAAGGTCATAAACAGTAATTAAACCTAAGGGGCTCATTGGTGCAAGCCAGTCCAATAGTAAGGTAGAACACATAGTGCAGCCAATAAGGACCGAATCAATATACTTTTAGCAACGCCTAAACGCAACCTCCGGCATAGTTGCAGTGGATAGATAGTTAGAACTTATCAATTTTGCGCCAGTCTTCTACAGTTTTAGAGTTCAGTTTGAGTCTTACACCAGTCTTCTAACAATTTTTTGATCAGTTTTTAACCATGATTGCGTGGTAATAAAATTTTGCAGCGTACAAACTTTGATTTATTTCGTCTCAGTCACGATTTGTACTAGAGACCTGTGTTTCTAACTCGTTGATACAATCAAAGCTCTGCGAATGTTATGTAAGTAACAATAAATGTATCAATACTTTATCTTCTGCTCTTGTGTTGATATTTCTCAAGCCTGTTAGTCCTTGTGGCTCCACTCGCTCCTAAGGGAAACTGAAACTCATCAATCTGATTTCGACTCAGCATGGCCGTTAATATAAGCTCCCTACATGTACTCCTAGATTAAGCCCCCCACCCTAGAAGTTCAGCCTCCACTCAGGTAAGCCACTCGCGGATCGCCTGCCAAGAGTTTAGTTTTGAAACCTCCCCATTAGTATAAACTTTTCATATATAAGAACCACCCATTAAGGAGTGGCACTTATCATTTTAAAAGAAACCCCCCCAGTAGAATTGGCGCGGTCGGTTTAATGGAGCAAAAACACAAGGACAACATTGAAAACAAAAAAGGGAAAATTGTTGAGAAATATTACCCACAAGAAAATTTTTTTTTCTCTTTGCATGCATGAAGTGTAATATTGTTTACATATTTTTAAGTGCAAATTTTTTTTAGGCCTAAATCCTCTGGAAATAGTATCAAAAGAGAGTGCATGTAATTAAAAAAAAAATATCAATTTTAAAAAAAATATCAAACAACTAAAAACCAGTACCAAATTTTAACCCATCAAAAAAAAAAAAAACAATATGTCGTTATATCAAAACACACAGTTATTAAAGAAAAAACTTATTGCCAAAAGAGTGGAAATATCAAAATCACTACCCCCATACATTCGAGACACGGATGTAGAGTAATTTATTATCCAATTAAATCAATTTGTATTGGTAACTCAAACAGAATTAAAATTGTTAGTAAGCACGTTGATAATCATGCTTCAGGGGCAGGCTCTAACTTTCATAAAACAAATGCAAAATACGGTAGTGGAGATTAAAAATCTTCCTATAAACTCAATAGAAAAAGTACTAAAAGCGTTCCGAGAAATATTCATTGAAAACAGTTCAACACACAAACTAAATCATAGTATGGTTTGTTTCGACGAAACACAAAATGTTAGAGAATACCTGCACAAAGTAATGGTATCTATTGAAGCCAAGTACGGAAAAGAGTTTGGTCCCTTATACGATAAAATCGTATTAAATGCTTTCATGCAAGGATTAAGCCCCAAACTGTACCGAATGTTGATATCAAAGAATATCTGAACTTTAGAGCTAGCAGTCCAGGAAGTAGAGAGAATAATAGAAATTGACTCAATTGTGGCGAACCACAATACGTCAAGGATAAACAACGTAGAAAATTCAACTCCGGGATGATCAAGAGCACTTTCCGCAAATTTCTTTCCAAGAGACAACTCACCCAAACCAAACCAAAATAGATCCCCAACCCCTACGAGACAAGGAATGGTACGTACCCACAAATGCAACAAACTACATACAGAACCCTCCAATTATATGCTATGCATGTAATAAACAAGGACATATTGCCAGGGACTGCCATACTAGAAATAACTTCACACAAGTAGCCGCTAATTTTACTAACCGTTTGTTCGGGAGACCAAACTTAAACGCCAATGGGGCAGGAAGCTATAGAAATAATCCCCCACGTCTCACCTCGTACCGCAACTCGTACCAACAAGGATTTGTACACACGAATCCTTCCCAATATACGAATCCCCAAACACAAACCTATACAAATCATTCCCCCAACCGACAAAATAATTATCGGTTCCCCAACTCAAACACGCGACAGAACATGTACCAATTTAAGTCATGAACAGTGTATCCAACTAGATTCAACAGAAATACAACTGATAACAGAAGAAATTTTTTCCCGACGGGTAACGAAAGAAATTTTTCGTCAAGACAAAATGAACAAATGCCGCGAGCTGTCGGCACGAGAAACTTTAACCTACGCAATAATACGTGGCAAACAAGACAATCAAATGTCAATCCACTTGGAACTTCACTAGCTTGTGAAATTCCCACCGAACCCCAATGTCAAACCCCAACTTATCAAATAAGCGCACAGGGAAACGAATTAGGCCCCCAAGAAACTGACTTGGGACCCGGGCTGCCAATATATCTTGTATGTCCAACCCATTGATTGTCCCTTCTCTTCGTGATAACGATGATACACTACCGTTATTGAACAAATATAGCGTTGCGAGCATTAACTTCAGAGCATTAATAGATGCTGGCGCATCTGTTAATATAATAAATTCAAATGTATTTAATAGACTACCAGTATATATTAAACGACGGAAAAATTTCAATATTCCAAATTTAACAAGTGTCACGGGGCATAGGCTGGAAGCTATAGGCTCCATATGCCTAGATGTGATAAAAGACAATAGGATCTTTTCTACAAATTTCATAATCTGCAAAAATTTCCCATACGAGGCTATAATTGGTGCTAATTTTCTAAAATCTAATAAAGTGTTATTAGATATAGCAAATAACAGACTCGTGTATCCATACGATCCTATTCTTCAACGCGTGGAGAGAGGGGAAGCAACAGTGAATAGAATCAAATCTTTTATACCTCAGGTTACGTCATTTTCTCCCACGGGACGAGAAAGAAAATCAAGCGGCAAATGGATCGAGTCAGTAAAAACAAAAATAGGAAAAATGCAAGAGTATAGACAAAAAGAGATAAAGAAAATAACTGAATTGTGGAATGAAATAATAAATCCAAACACTGTTGTAAGGGGAAAAGACTTGGAATCACCCTTACAATCAACCTCAAAAGCGGAAGACTTGACGCAACCAAGCGACAACCTCAACTTAATAGAAAATAACTCGGAAGAGAAATATTATGGGTTCGCAGTACGTAAAACAAAAATTCCCCCAAATAATATGCAACAAGTGCAAATCTCTCAAATGGTCACCCCCGTAAACGACAATTCTGAAATTTGGTTCGCATCCCCGTGTAAAGAATTTCCAGAAAATCTATTTTGTCAAGAACATATTATCTCATATGAAAAAATCGGAGGTTTTATTTGGTTAAATAACACGCATGAAAACGATATGATTACAACGAAAAAAGGAACATGTCTCGTGGAAATACAGGTTATTTCTGAGCATGAGCTAAACAAATGGAGAGACTCCAAGGAAAGCTTAGTTAATAATATTGGAACTAGCAATCCAAAGAATAGGTACCCCCTAACAAAACCCCAATTTTTTGAAAAATTTAAATTAGATCATATCCAAGATACGCAATTAAAGGAAAAGTTATGTGAATTACTTTGGAACTTTAGAGATATTTTTTCTACATGTGAGGAAGACATCGGGTTGATACCATTTTATCAACACTATCCAAACCACAGGGTTACCTGTAGCTAAACAGCCCTATCGCATCCCCCATCCCTACAAAGGCTGGTTAAAAAATAAAATCCGCGAGTTAGAAAGAAATAATATAATACGGCCGAGTATAAGCCCGTATTCAGCCCCCGTTATACTAGTACCAAAAAAGAACAAGGACCTTAGGCTTGTAGTAGATTATAGAGCATTAAATAAGCAAGCAGTAAGTGACAAATTTCCCCTGCCCCGAATTGATGAAATCCTAGACTCCATTTCAACCAAAAATAAAATTTTTACATCTCTTGACCTCACGCAAGGTTATCATCAGGTTAAGATAGCAGATGATGTCGTCTATAAAACGGCCTTTTCAACGACGGAATGTGGTTCTTATGAATATTTGAGAGTACCCTTTGGACTCAAAACTAGTTCAAGTGTATTATGTAGACCCCTATTACACTTATTACGAGGCATAGAAAATATTATCTATTTTGTGGATGATGTTATTTGTGTGGGAGAAACGCCAGAGGACCATTTAAATACATTAACCAAAGTTTTCGAAAAATTCAGAGAGGGTAATTTGAAATGTAGACCGGAAAAAGTAAATTTGTTTCAATCCGAAATAAAATTCTTAGGAATGATAGTGACCCAAGGTCAAATATCACCGGACCCTTAGAAGATAAAATGTATAGAAAATGTTAAGCCACCAAAAACCATAAAATAATTAAGATTCGTCATGGTTTAAACAGTTATTTTAGAATATTTATACGCAATTACGCCCAAATCGCACAACCCCTTACAGATCTCACTCAAGGGACTTCCCAAAACGTTACCTTGTCTCAGGAAGCGCAAACTTCTTTAGACAATCTCAAGAAAGCTCTTACTTCTGAACCAATATTAGCGTTACCAGACTTTGAAAAAGGAACATTTGTGGTTACCACCGATGCTTCAGCCCTAGGTATCGGTGCAATCCTGTCTCAAATAATCCCTGTGGACAACAACCCCGAATCCCAACAGGATTCCCCTTAATAGATAGAGAAGGGAATACGCTACTCAAGCAGAATCCTAACCAAAGGCGGCAGTAGTTATTCGGCAACGCACTTAGAGTTACTATCTATAATTTACCACTTAGACAAATTCAGACATTATGTAGTAGGTCGAAAATTTAAGTTGCGTTCGGACCATAAAAGCTTACAGTACCTAAGCACATTCAAGAATCCAACCAGAATTTTAGCGCGATGGATAATGAAAATCCAGGATCTAGATTACGAATTTGAACACGTGACCGGTAAAAAGAATGCCCCTTGCGATTACCTAAGTAGATACCCTGAGAATAACTCTTCAGATAATGAAACTAAACAAATAAATGCCATTAATCCCAGTAAACAAAACAAAAGAAGAATATACCAAAAATCCTTACAGAAGAAAAAGGACCACGAGTAATTCCCTTATCCCTAGCCAATATTAAAAGAAACCAAGTTAAGGATGAAATGTGTTTGACTCTCATTAATTACTTTGTGAATTCAGATAATCTCCCTGATAAGTTCAGAGCCCTAAGACGGGAAATAGATAATTTTTATTATGACTTTGACGAAGAAATCCTTTGCAGGATAGTAACAGGCGAAACGAATAGAAATCAAACCTTGATAATCCCAGTGCTCCCCCAAAACTTAATAATACCTGCCTTTGAGTACTTCCATTCGGAAATAGGCGGACACTTAGGAATAACCAAAACATTTCACAAGTTAAAACAATACTTTTATGTTCCGTCGGCATTAACAAAACTCAAAGATTTTATAAGTACATGTGAAGCTTGTAACTTAAGAAAAAATCCTCAAACGTACCCTAATCCCCCCTTGGGAAGAGTGCCAATAGCAAGGTTCCCTTTCGACATCGTTTCATTTGACCTTTTTGGTACAAGTGGAGGATTACCTGTTTCTAATGGAGGTCATACTTGCGTCCTCTCAGTAATAGACCATTTTACCGGTTTCACTTTTGCCAAAGCATTGAAAAATCAAGGCGCATATGCCACAAGCAAAGTCTTAGCAAAAATATTTTTAGAGTTTGGCGTTCCTCAACGGGTCATTAGCGACAATGGATCTAACTTCGTTTCTAAAGTAACAAAGGATTTAATGAGTTTCCTTAAAATAGAAAAACTAGTAACCTCTCCCTACCATCCCCAAGCTAATGGAAAAATTGAAAATAGGCACAAAATATTTTCCAACGTTTTGAGTATTTATTCAAAGGACAACCGAAACGATTGGGATTTGTATCTACCCTACCTGACCAATGTAATTAACACCGCTTACTCAGAAGCGACCAAGGATAATCCATTTTTTCTTTTGTTCGGACGCTACTATAATATACACTACCGATAGATCATTTATTAGAGGCAGTATTGCAGTGATACAGGTTAACTTAGAAAGTGCCCTGTGAATAAGATGAGAAGAACCTATAAAGTGTTTAGAAAGGATTTAAAAAAGTGTAAGAGGAGCCATGAGCGGAGAAATTAGTCTAAGATCAAGTGAACCACAAATTTCATTGTGGGTAACCGTGTCTATCTAAAAAATGAAACCAAACCGGAAGGCAAAAAACTTTCCAATAAATATTCAGGACCCTACAGAATAATCAAAAAATATGACAACGATTTTACTTTTAAAATGATAAATCCAGAAAACGGAAGAACATACAAAGCACATGTAAGCCGTATAAAAGGTACCAAATACCCCGTTAAGTGGGCACCCGAACCCTAATCTTCAGATTCATCAAACGCGGAAAATCAATTTCCTAAGTCCAGGCTATCCGAACTAAAACCCTTTAATTTCAAACAAAACCATTTTGAAAACAATAGCGAGGAGGAAGATTTTGAAGAATTTTTGGCCATGAAAAATCTAGTCATCCCTAAAAGAAAACCTTTAATACCCATGCCTGCAAGGACCCCAAAAAGCCCAGAGAGCTCATCCACAGAAAACTCGGAGCAAGAATTGGATTATACGCTGTCGCCAAAAACCCAATTTTTCCCCGATAGAATTTCAACTCCATGTCCCCCCAAAAGGTTTCCCGATGATATGGTATCCCCAGCACCCCCAATAGAAAGACCCCTGTCGCTACAGGAAGAGCTAAACAGAGCCATGGAAACCCCAGGAGCAAAAAGGAGGAAAACTCCTCCTAAGGATACAAGTACGAAAAGCTTGAGAGAGGTCGTGGACATCATTAATTATCCGATAAAAACAAGGCAAAGTACCTTGCCGTGGACACAGGAACACCCCGAAGATGAAAACTTGGGACAGTACCATCAAATAACGGTATCTAAAGTAAAACCCAAAGAATCTCACTCCTGGAAACAGACCATGCTACGTAATACTCCTCACCCCCCAGAAGATATGGCATTCAAGCAGTGGAGACATTCTCCAAAAGTATTTGACTCCACCCAAAGTTCCCAAGAATCTTTTAACTCCCCCGAAACAGGACCTCAGCATGAGGAAATGAAAAATAAACCCTCACCCTCTAGAGCAGATGAGATATATGAAGCAAGGGTAGGAGATTCCTCTCAATCGCAAAGGACCGCCCCCAAAGACCCGAATAATGAATCTTCAGATACTAGCTCTAATGAGTCCGATGATGAATCAGATCCTGACTACCCCCAGAACGCACCAAAACACAAACAGGCTTCTGCCGCGGCCCATGCGAAAGCCGCAAAATTAAAAGGTCAAAAATACCTACTAAAACAGTATAAGAAATTTGATATGATCTCTATGTGAAAACCAAAAAGGAATAAAAAACAAGAGGGCGAACAGGAAATTACCACGAAATCTGGCAGAATTAGCAAGAGACCGGACAAATGGAGGTACGTCTAGGAAACAAGTACCCCCAAAAAAAATTATAAAGGAATATTAAATCAAAATGAGCAGTTAAAAAAAAAATTAAACCAGAATATATGAGTAAGACATCACGATAAAAGTCTCCCATAAAAGGTCGAAATAAGTCAATAGTTAATTTTTCCAGATAAACTAAACCTCGGCCTGGTAAAGAACACCGAAGATAGAAGAATACCAAGACTTGTTCAAGCCCCCCCCCCCTCCGAAAGAAAAAAAAATACCCAGTGCTACCCCTGTTCGAAACGAAAAACTATGGATCAACTATTTCAAATAAGATCAAAACTTCTCGATGACTCGGCACAATTAGTAGCAGAAAGAGTGAAAATCGAGAATATTATAGAAACCACACTTAAATCTCTTAGTGAAGAGAAGGCTTCCCAAGAAAGAATGAATAAAAGAATAAATGAAATTTTAGTAACTAAACAAATGGATAAGTTGACTGAAGCCCAGTTTATAGAAGTTAAATAACAAACCGCCAAGATCCAAAACGAAATGGAATTGATAAGTGACGCCACGCTATCTGAGGGATATAATTATCCCGACCAGATCCTAACATTGCAAGTATTATACGATAAAATGCAGGAAATTGATAAGAAGGTACAAGATTATAGAAATAGTACTGTTCTGTCTGCGACAATGGCAGTACAAGAAGCCCTGGCGCCCCAACGAACAAAGATCCTAGATTTGCAGCATAAATACGATCACTTAAAAGCACAGAAAGAAATAATTCAGCTTCAACAGGACAGCTTAGAGAAACAACTAAACGAGAACCACGTCCAAATTACCGAAGAACTTCAGAAACAAAGAGATTTCTGCTCAAACCTAGAAAAAACGGTTGCAACATACTTTACTATTGAAATTGACCTACCCCTCAGCCCCCATTTGAAAAATCTTCTTACTAACAGCTACAACGAAGGACCGTCACAACCCGTATATTTTGCGATTCCAAATCAAGCTCGTCACCACCACATAAAACCCCAAGTGGAAACTAATCAACAGAACCCTCCAACAGATAATAATACAATTATGAGGACCCAGTGCCCTGACGCCCAAGAGAATGTTACTACGGGCCACAAGTCCTCGGACGTCTCCGCACCACAAGGAATACCCAATGCACAATTACTGCCAAAAGATAAGGAAAACAAGGAATATCAAACGCGGGAATTAGTCGAACTCAAAAGAAAGAGGTAAAAATGTATATATTACTACAAAAAAAATATGTCTATATTTCCGCTAGCCAAGAATATAGTGTTTTCCTAATAAAAAAAAAGAAAAATAATAATAAATAAAATAAACAAATATATTACAAATTTCTCCCTTATGAGTGAATATATGAGAAATTTATGTAGGAAAATATCTATCCCCCCCCCCAAAAGCTTGGTTGTTTGTACTTAGATATTCGATAAGCTGAGAGTTCACTAGGATAGATCCTACCCCTCGAAGATCAAGTGTAGAATATTTTTTTTTTCAAAAAATAAAATACGGAATCAAATAATACGAAATCTAATCAAATACGTAATTTCAAAAGGTACTAAATTTAATCAAAAGAGAGGATGATCGGAAATAACCACCACCCAAACCTGCCGTAAAGGCTATAAAATACCAAACAACTCAAAATATTCAGCCAAAAAAGTATGTACGCGAGCCACTATCGCATTAATCACCCATCTAGGAAACAATTAGAAAAACAAGCAATTTGCGGCAATATGATAAGCAAGCTTGTCATGGTTACTAGTTAGTTGAGTGTGAATATGTATATATATATATATATATATATGTATACATGTAAGAGAGTAATAATGCGAGGCAAAATTTACCTGCATATAAGGATTTGATGACTTACCTGGTCATAAGTACAGGGTTTTCCGTCAACTTACTTAACAGATGCAGGCCTAATTGATACTTCAAAAATTATCCATGTAAGACTAATAAAGAAAAAAAAGACTCTACAAAAAATTAAATAACTAAAAATAGCTATAAGTAAAATTGTATCTTTTCTGGGTAAAATAGCGAATATTCAATCAGCATATAAGATTCGTGGCCTTTATACGAGCCTTTAAATAAAGTCAATTACTTAAACAAACCCTACAAGTCGCTAAAAAAAAATAAATTCCCTTCTCGCTAATTTTGCCAAGCAAATACCACTTCGGTCAATATTAAAATAATTCTGGAATTCCAATAACCCTTGTAAAGCGTTGATATGATAAGAAATTAACACCAATGATACCAGGCAGAAGCCATTAAAATTTATGGTAGCGTAGTCAAAGTATCTAAGCGTAATATTCTCGAGTTAAGAAACTTTCCCTTTTCATTTCGTAATTAACAAAAAAATTGCTGACCCGTGTACCATGTGTATTTTGAACTAATCGCATACCTATAACCTATAGTTATTTCTCCTAAAAAACTAATAATTAACTAACTTTTATCAACTTTTATTAATAATATTTAACTTTTAATAATTTATTTATTATAAATTAGTTTAAAACAACCCGAAAAAAAAAACAAAAAAAAAACAAATCCATTTCGTAACCTAAATTAACAAAGGAAAATAATTTATAAAATTAATTCAAAAAACAAGAGCAACCCTGAAATGTAAAAATAAACTAAAAATGTAAGATTTAAAATGCCGATCTGGTGCATAAATTTTGACCCATAGAAATGCGATAAATTGTTTAATAAGAGGCATATCCGCAGATACAAGTAAAACAACGAGAGCGGCGTAATTATTAAGTCATAAAAATAGGCCTCTCGACAACCATAAAAAAAAACATATGAAAACCAAAAAGGAAAACTTTTCGGATCGAACCTCTTAAACAATTTGTTTAGTTGAATTTTTGTAGTGGTGTAGTCGAACGCTAATTAAGATATCTGTAGGCCAGGTGTGATAGAACCATGAGTAAAATTAGTTCAACAAGTAATCACTGTAATCATTCTCGAAGATTAAACAGTTTGAAAGACAAAATAAACCTTCCTTAAATCAAGAAAATATATAAGATAGTTAACAAAATTGTAAAATATCGGACCTGCGAATCGAAAATAATACAGATTAAAGCAAAAAAAAAAGAAAAAGCATTGGTTAATCTTCAATTTTTATACTTGAGATGGCCATATATCGAGGAAGCGTTTTGCCATCAAAAATGGTGGTACCAAGAACTTAATTTGTAGCCAATGTCCAAGCTAATTAAAACAGTAATTTTAAAGATAGCAAAAAAAATAGCTTTATTGCTGTGCAGTCGCTAAGTGAAAAATAAAACACTCGCAAAAAAAATTATATAAATAATTTTAGCTGGAAATAATCTTAGAAAGGGCGTTAGAAATGGGACATGGAACCACATGGCTGGTATGATAAAGAATGGCGAGTCTTGCGATAAGACCATTCGCCGATTGTCCAGGTATAACTTATACGCTATATGCATATATATATAAGGAAAAAACAAGTGCGCATTTTTTAATATTTCAATTTTTGATTGCCAACTATTGAGAATATGTTTCCCTAGTAGATAACTTTTTTACAATAAGTTAAGATTGTAAATAACGAGAGCTAAAAAACACCTTAGTTTTGCGATAATTAGCAAAAGCAGTAGAACGCTTACAGCCGATAGGCAAAGAATAATATAACCACCAAAACCGTAAAAATTTGCAACAATAAATTCAACCAATTTTACCTTAAGTAGAGTTAAAGCATACAAATGAACCGCGCAATTAAATTATAAAATAATACCCTGTAAAAAAAAAAAAATAACAAAAAAAAAACGATGCAAAATGTGTAACATACCGCTAGAGACGAGTAGGACTAAATTAAAATAACATAGGCCTGTCGAAATGCTCTAATAACCCAAATAATTCAGATGTAAAGCAATGCAAAAAATAACCAATTAACGCGAAAGGAAGAAAATCCTTCCAAAAATTGACGATTAGTTATAAATACTCACATCACAAGACAGTATTTAAAGATTTCTACTAACCTCATAAGCCAGTTGCGACCCCAGGTTCCTGTTAATCCTTAATTTCCCCAATAAGTAATATGGCGTAATAAATCACATGTTATTCACAATATTTAAGCCTTGTAAAATGACGGTATTTAAGAGTTCAAAAAATGTGCACTCACTAGTGAGCACGTACTTAACTAAAGTTGATAGAACAAAACGAATATTTATATGAACCATGAATAACTGAAGAGTAATTTCTAAAGCAATTAAGTGAAAGCAGAAGCCATAAAATACATTACAACACCTGTGAGGTAATTTAGCCCTTTGTTCGGACATACGCTTCGAAGACCCTAAATCAACAAGGATAAATTATCAAACTTTCTCCCTGAATCAAGCTCTTACAGAAGGGTAACCTACTAAAGGTTATGGCGATACGTCCCAATCAAAATTTATGAGCCCCCCCCCCCTCAGTCGTGCGGCAACTTAGTGGCATTAAAGTATAGCATCAACGAATATATTTTAATTTTCATTTGAGAATTATAAAGGAATTAAATTCATATGGCTTATGACAAGCTACGAAACTTTTAAGTTACACCGCGCTGGATGATAAATATCTCTACCACGTGGCGTTAACTCCGCCACAGGAGAAGGATGATTTCACACCTTAAAAGTAAATAGATTACACTTCAACTAGCATAACTCCCATTAATTAAGGATAGGCAAGACTGATGAAAGTAAAGGAATAGATACCTTAGTCACATCACAGCTAAATGAAGTATAAAGATAAATGAAAAGGCATTACAGCCTGGTAGCTGAATTTTCGAAAGTATTAAAAAATAAGACTATATTTTTAAAAAAAGGGCCTCGACCAAATTGATTGAAACCACGGATATTTTAAAAAGATTGTTTAAAAAGAAAAATTTGCCTCGTTAACTATACATTACTTAAGAAATTTTTGTTGCAAATAACGATTCAACAAGTATGGAAATTTGAGTGCTGTATTAAATTACAATAGAAAACTTCAGAGTTTCCCTCAGACTGATCAACAAATATAGAATTAACTGAAACATAATAACAAACAACATAATATAACCCTTTACTTAACTACTTAAGAAAAAAGAAAAAAAAAACCACTCGAGTCCATATAAAAGATACTTTCAACTAAAAGTCAGTAGTAGTACCCTATACGCTTCCAAGGTGACAATAAAATTTTTTTTTTCTTTTCTCAAAAATTAATAAAAGCACAGTATACATGGCAATTCTAATTCATAAAAACGAAATAAAATAACAGTTAGTGGACAACACCATAAAATACCTTAAAATAGTATAGGAAAAATAACTCAAATATCCAAATGACGTATAATAGTGAAAACGGATGGACCCCCAAGCATAGAAGGTTGGATCCAAGGATGCACGTGGTGTATAGTGTCCCAACATGCATTCACTTGACTCTCACCCTACGTTGAGAAGAAGTTACGGAGATACGAGACTTGATTGCACAATAAGACGTTGCTTGGCGAGTACTACAACGGTCTAGCCACCAAACTCCTTAAACAAATAGACCTTCAGTCGTGGGTAGCGGTGGCCACAGGGGAATGGCAATGGGGTCATTGTCTTTCCGTTGCCGTTCCCGTTTGGTCCTAGCTCTCTTATGAGGAACGACCATAGAAAAAAAAGAAACTACGGTTTTGAAGTTGAAAAAAAAACTACCCTCAATCAAGGAGAGCCATTGGTCAACGATCGAGACGTGTGGTGCCTCGTGTCCCAATTTGTCACAACAGGAAGATAAAATGACAAAGAGGGTAATCATACGTGAATCTGAAGCGAAAATGAAAAGGATTCCGATACGTGGGGAATGCCCTGACTCTGTATGCTTTTCCTGTTGATTGTTTGGGGGAAGTGTGCAGAGTCGAGGTATCTCTTACGAAATACAACCAGAACAGAAAGAATAATGCCATAAAGACTAGTAAAATTAATTACGCGATCCGCTAGAATTACCCTACATTGATTTTACTACTAGAACATTTACTCTAACAAAAGTAACCATGCAAAAGAATCTGCGAAGAAAACAAGCAAACAAGCCTCATACATGAGACATTGAGTCCGGAGAATGGATGATTTTAGAACTAGTTTTCGGAGCTTAATTCTGGAATAGGTCATGGGGGACTGGTTCCGGAGCTGAGCTTCAGAAATTACTTCCAGTCCTGACAACTTGTTACTCGTTGGATCCATTTTTGGAACAGTAATTTCCTCTGCGAAGAACAACTTATACCAAGGGGAATGCACAAACACTAGTGAAAATTAAATAACATAAAAAAAGAGGGGGCCAAGTAAACAACACATATTACAATGAACCATCAAATCGATAGCGTTAAGCGAAGCGCCGCGTAGCCAACTATTTAATTATCTTAATTATTACATAATCATTAATATACCTTAAACCACCATAACCAAAAAAAAAATTTTTTTTACTAAGTAATCCCTTATTTAATGATAAATTTTATATATAATCACGTTTACAGATACTGTGCGTGAGTAACCTTCAACCACTGGTTAAGGGAAACGCCGAAACACGCAACCATACGGTATGTGCTTATATTGAACCTAAGATCCAATAGAATAATCAAAAAAGTAACAATGATAAGATACCCAAGCCATGAACAATTAAATAATCATAGACGAAGAAATGTAATTCTATGGAATCTTAAGAGAAGACATAGTGTAGACAATATTAATGCTCCGTTAAGGGAATGGGGACATATTGACAATTTAATGAAAGAAGAGGAGCTTATTAGAACAGTAGAAGATCTTGATTGTCAAAAATTAAATTATCTTCTAAAATCCCATATGACTAGGTTGGAACAAAAAGTAACCATTAAGTCGATGGCCATTCCGTTGTTTCATGATTTCAGCGCGCGCGAGATAACAAGAACACTAGAACGAGCTATAAAAATTGACAGTCTGGCATTCATACACTTAGTGGAGCCTCCTCTATCACCACCGCATCGCTCATTGTCTATATATATTGAAAACACTATGTGGTATAGCCAAGACGACACTACCACGACTACAATATGGCCAACTAGGTTTCCTTGCATCTTAATAGACCAAGGATACATGCTAAAGTCTGAAAGCTGTCTTAAAATCTGATACGCCAATCGTGTAAATAATACATATCTAAATCTGATAAACCCTTCAATGGGATTTGCAATTTTTCAGGTTATCCCAAGAGATTATGAAGATATGAAGAGAATAACCCTGAATTTCTTCCAAGAAGATGAAAATTTTGGGAGAAAAATAGCCCCAGGGTTAGACGTAATCGTGCGTGAGCAATTATGCTGTTGCCAATCGCACGTAAATTTAAGTTTCTCTGTAGTAAAGATAATAAATGACCCATTGTCATTATCTCAGCTGTGCCGGAAAGTCATTCGTCAGAATATGCGAAGGAACGACATAACCGCTACTCTGGAAGGCCTGCACATCCCAAACCAACTTTTAGTGTATTTAATGTACCTAAATATACCTGAAAACGGTAAAAATGACATAGTATTTGAACTTCAATTTCTCAGCCCAAATGTTTCTTCATGGGAAGATTATCGACTTCTAGATATGCTTAAATCTCCAAATTCAAAGGCGGCGCTGCCGGATGATGCACCCATATTGAAATTAAAACCCAACCTCAGTGGAAGAAACTGTATATATAAATAATCTTGTTAAAACGAGTGATAAAAGAACCCTATAATACTACCTGAAGTGTTATAACTATGAAAATCGAAAAAAAAAAAGTGCTTTATAAGCCAGTATTGTACTAATATTTATGAAACTATTAATTAGAGTAAATATCACTAACTATAAATACATTATCAATATATTGATAAAAAGGTAGTTTCTCGAAAACCCATATAATTTTAAGAATATAAACCGACCGCAAAGTCGTTAAACTAGAGTAAGGAACTTTAGGAATGATATTATGTTAGAACACACAAATAGCTGGGTGCAAGGTGGCACCGGTGAAAAAGTAGTTCAACTTCAACCTAAAGTTGCCTTGTTTTTCCACACAAAGTAAATATTCACTATTGGTTAACATGGAGCTTTAAGTAAGTTATGGTCGAACGAATTGGTACCCGATGTATTGAGGAAATGCCAGTTAAAAAGTAGTTTGACTTCGACCTAAAGTGTACCATAACCATAACCAATCTTGAAAAAATTATGAATCAAACAAAGATCAATGGAAACTACCTTTTATTTCCCAATAATGGCCAAGGCAATTATTGACACAGAGTCCATGTCCATCAAACATGCCAAAGAAAATGTCATATACTCAGCGGCAATGATTATTGTGGATAAATCAGGGGAAGAAGTCTTTGCGAAAAAATGGGACGTCAAGTACGACTTAAGGGGATACGACAAAGGATCATATATCTTCGGATTAAGCCTAGCAAATACGCCCAAATATCGACCCGCAAGAGGCAAATTAGGAATAAAATATAACGGCAGAAAGGGCAAGTACCTTTATTTAGTTCAACATGAGATAAGAAAGTTGCAAAAACAATATAAAATTCGATATTGGTACGTTAAAGGTCCTTGTCAAACAGATTTATTGCTCCTTGACAAATGTAGAAAGCAAAAACTAGTCTACAAAATTGAAGGGAACCCAAATTGTGTGAAATATCAAGGTAAACATGACCCCCTCCAAGAAATAAGATATTATAAGCAGTATCTATATAATCCAAAAAGTGCAATATACCGCGCAATGAAAAATAAAATTATATTTAAGAGAATGAAAACCTATGTAGCAAAAGCAAAAGTAATCAAGAAATCAAAAAAACTGCGCCAACCAAAATGATTAGTGTAAACCAACCTATTACGTGGAAGGAAAAATTCTTACGCGAAAGAATTAAAATACTTATCCCCCCAGCTTAAAAATCAACAGTGCAATGACCATAAGCAAAATAACAAATCAAATGACAACAAATTTTAATATCACCTTGTTTCCTTCGGACCAAAAAGATTTTTATAAGATATTAAAAATATAATATCAAACCAGTACCTTGTGCCCCCCCCCCCCAAAAAAAAGAAAGAACAAATAATAAAAATCTGAGTTCTCGTTCAATAATCAATCTAGGAAGTCTTTCTGTATAATGTCTAATGAAATATTAATTCCAGAAACAGCAAAAAGGATGTGGATAACAAAGGTCATAACAATCTTCATTTCCCAAACTGTAGCCCAAGACATCGTAAAACATGGAATAATCTTTAAACATGAGAACTCATTACTTGCAAGCCACAATGCCTGGAAAATATTTATGAAACTGGATCCTAAACCGTTTGAAACCCTGTTTCAACAGGTAATGAGACTGGAGAAAAACACCAATGAATTAAAGGATTCCATATTCCAATTTTTAAAATCAGATAAAAGCTTGCAGACCACGAAAGACATGCACCATAAGGAAAATAAAGGAAATCTACCCCCCATTCTTCCCAAGCTAAAGTCAAAATTCATAGTGGACGATTTTGACAAGAAAATGGCAGAAATCGACAAAGCTCTAGGAACTAACAATATAGGAAACAGGAGAAAAAGAGAATTAAGCAGTATTGACGGATCTACAAACGAATATACCACAGCAAAACATACTACAAATTCCCTCCTGGCAACTTCGAAAAAAAATAAACTCTATGAATTAAATTACGCCATGCTAAATGAATTACCGAGACTATGGACCTTCCTTGATGAATTACGGCAGAACCATGCCGAACAAAATATTACAAAACAGATAATATCAAAACTCACAAAGGAAAAGGATTACAAGAAAATTATTAACCTAAAGGAATTAAAATTATCAAATACACAACAAGACGATAAGAACAAAAAGCCTACTGAAAGAAAAAGAAAAGCCAACAAAACAACCACGCCTACATATGAAACTCCAGTAAGACATACAATCTTCAATGTCGGAAACTACGACAAGCACAACCCCGGAAATAATCGCACTAAGCAAGGAATCACCAAGAAAGTTGACTATAATAACTTATTTAAGACCAACGATACTTACAAAATGGACGTGGTCAACTGGACCCATGTTTAACCGCATCCAATCGATTGGCGTATTTACTATAGGCTTAAGAGCAAGACTCCCAGTAAGACATACCGAAATGCAAACGATAAAGGTACAAGCGTTTCAACCAGCAGAAAAGAAAGATAAAACTAAGAAGGAAGAAGAAGATAATTACCCACACAAGAAACGTTGGACAATAGACGGTAAACGCACGTGTGCTAGATTAGCAATGGCCGATGAGCCAGCAAAGGAAGATATCGAACCATTACCTGAGCTAAACGAGAAAAACGCTCTAAAAGTATCAATTCGCCAATCCTTCCTAATATTATATAGACAGAGACTACAAGCACTATTTGAATTGTTCAATACAGAAATACTAAAGTTAAAACAAAGTACCACGAGAATCTTCGAAGTATTTTTTCGAAAAAGCAAACATCGAAGATCAGCCAGTCTAATACCAATCGTGGGAGAATTAGCCTCACGCTTATTTGGCCTTTCAACTGAAGAAGACCTAAATATCCTAAGGGAAAACGTAGGAAAGCTGAATAATGCCATGAACGTGACCTTACATGTCCAAAATCTACAAGCCAACATAGCCAATTACCAAAAAGACAAAATTGAGGCAATCTCAAAGAAAGTATCAAAAACAGTAAGCATAATGAATTACTTGAAAAAGGAAATAGATCGTGTGATTACCGATTCAAGCCTCACCATGGTATCACTAGACCTAGTGACAATGTCATTACTTAACCTGGCGACTGATGTTAGCAAATTTGAATTTGCATTATTTGCCCTTACCGGAGGAACCTTGTCGTATGACCTAGTGGATCCTTCGAACCTAAAAAGTATCTTGGATGAAATAAAAACACATTTAACGTTCGGACTACATCTACCAACAGAACCGGAAGTAGCAAACTTATTCCACTATTACACCAAGCTGAAGGTTCACATAACAGAAATAAACGAACAATTGTTTGCAGTAGTAACAATTCCGTTAATAAATCAACAATCAATATATGACTTGTATAAAGTTTCCACGTTTCCTGCCAATATAGGTACAACTAATTCGTTCATGACTATCACCCCCGAAGAGGAATACCTGCTAGTCGATCAAGATAGGAGGAAATACGCCTTAGCAAATCCACAGGACCTAAAGGAATGTGTAGCATTCAAAAATCTAATATGTCAACTAACACTGCCGATTTATAACGTAAAACCCGGATCATGTATGTTGGATATATTTTTAAAAGAGACTCAACAAGAAGAAATTCCCAACTCATGCGAAGCGCTAGTAGGCAGTACTAAAAGAGAAATATTTATTCACCTTAGAAATGATCTGTGGCTGTTTTCTGTTCCAAAAGAAACAGTTGGGACTATCTCGTGTTATAATAACACAGAGAGAATCGATCCAAGCTACAGAACTGAACTACTATTACAAGACGTGGGAACAATAACAATAAAACAAGGATGCCGGCTGGTGACTAAGGAAGCCACGGTGCAAACGCCCCTCATAACAACAAGCACCAACATAATAAGTCCCAAGATAAACAACTTCAAACCAGTTAATCTATCATATACAATTCCCAACATTGATAAGGAAGAAGTAAGAGCCATAATATAGTCAAAAATAGAGAATATCAAGGGAACCTTACCGCTAACAAAAATAAAAGAAGCCTTAGACTCTCAAATTCCCCTATTTACCAATGAAGGCCAAAGACTGACGTATGTAGAAAGTAGATACTGACTATTTTCGACAAATTTTTTGTGGTACACCCACCTGACAATATGATTCGTGTTCTTAATCTCGTATTATAGACGGATTTCGTTAAACCTAAATTATTAAGGAGTGTTTAGAATAACACGTAGAACAAGAGAAAAACCAGTTCACGTCGAGCCGAGTAAGATGCAACGCCTAAACCCAGAACTCCCTGATAACCCTTAAGGTAAAAAAGAAAGGTAAGGGAGGACGTGATCGAGCGAGTGAGAATAGAGGTCCTCATTCGTGCCATGTCAAGTCCCAAATTTTTCTTTTTTGTTTTTGCAGCCGCATAGGTGCACATACTGCAAAAGACATATTTTTTAAGCAGTATGAACACGCATAGACAATAAAAACTTGTAAATCTAGAGTAAACAAAGACCTCTCACATAAACCATATTGCCTACATCGCAAATAGTAGCATAATAGGAAGGCAAAGGTTGAAGTAGAAGAGCGTTGAATAATATTTAAAGAATGTATTGAATATTGAATATGTGCCAAAGGCACATATATACGTGTATACACATAGTCACCAATCCTGAAAATTTTATAGTGTTATTTTTTTATATAATCGTTTCTCTGATGATTACCTTACTTATATGATAATAACCTAATGATTGCGGCAACATGCATGAAAGCATGAAATCTGCCCTTATTTTTTTTGCGTTGTGTTTAACTGTACCTGTACTAAATTGATGTTATTAGTACCACTAATAATAACTATTATTTCAAAAAATTGTCCACGCAGAATATTATGAAAACCGTATGTTGTTGTTATATATGTGTTAACTTATGTAATTGTAAAGAGCATATGATTCTGCCCAGATATTTATATTCTAGGAAGCAAAGTAATCAGTGCAAATTAATTATTGGTGTACCAGCATGCAACACGGATACAACCCAGTAGCATCTACTTTCATCATTCATCAACCACCGACAAGTACTCACCAAGGAAATATCTGAAGACGATATTCTGATCACCAATCCAGATCACCAGAACCCTGTACCAGGTAATTTTACCTCAAGCTGTGCCGGGAACCAAGGACCCTATACACAAATATATACTTGAATTAATGATTACCTAAAGAGCCGCCTCGACCTGTCATGTCGTTAAACTGCATAAATAACCGTCAAATCCTTAGACGGCAACGGCCTTAAGATTTAATGTTTAAAACACCAAGAATAAACCTAGAGACAATCCCTCAAGGACTATGTATTTTAAGCCCCATATCAGAGACAATATGCTAACCAAGAAAAAAAAGTTTAAGTTTTGACTATCCAAATATTGTCAGATGTCACAAAACCAAACCATCCATAATCCATGAGATGAAGAACCAATCATAATCAATTTTGTGGGAAACATAAACTGTACGTGCTAAAGTTTTTTCCAACATGAAGTGTTCAGAAAAGAGAACCAAACAGCTATTACTTTTTTCATCTCCATGTTAAGCCCTCAATAATCATGAATTATTGAACTGAAAAATCAAAGACAATGCGTCGAACAAAGACACGTATATCAAGTTATAATCATGCCCTAGTTAATGTAAATATCCTAAGGCAGCCCATAGTCCAAATAAAAATGGATTGAACGTGAAAAATTTACGGGAAACACAGACTGTACGAGTATTTGATTTTCCCCGGTCAAACTGTGTCAAGGAAGAGATACCCAGCTAGCGACCAAGATACCCATTTCATGTAATCAATTCCCCAAGGGTTACGTACCTAGTATACATTTCAACGAATCTACAACATTAACCCCTCGTATATGACGTAAGGAACCACGCACGGACAATTTTGTGCATACAGTCATACTTGCGGACAACATAAACACTTATACCAAAGAACGAATGACAGAAAGCAAAACACCGAGAAGACAAACCATGAACAATTAGCCAACCCAGTAATTAAGTGAACGGAAGCCCAAAGTAAGAGTGAAAACGTATGTGAGTAATATAGACACGTAGAATGATGAAGTAAGTGTGAAATCTTATGTATCTAGCTAATAACTTTAATGAACATAAAGAGCTTTTCATGAAACAAATGAAAATCAGTGTAAATTACATAAACTCAGTGTTGCAATCAGACATTAATATTAGAATCTGTTAATGTTTTAAACCTTTTCTTGGAAATTATTTTAATTTTAATGTGCTAAAAATTTAGATATAGTTAGATGTTTTAGACGTAGCTAGATGTTTTTGAAATCAAATAACTATCATACCAACATAGCGTCAGGTGGAAGTATAAACTAGCATTAGAAGTAGCAAATATGTACCACGTTAAATAATCAAGTAATTACAATAGCGGAACTTAACTAGTTGGAGCCATGTGGAGTATTAGAACATCAGGTGAAGAAATTTTAATATTAGGTGAAGGAACAATAATATAAACGTGACTATGTAACGTTAGGTGGAAATATAAACTAGCATTAGAAGTAGCAAACATGTACCAAGTTAAGTAATTAATCAATTATTAGAGCAGAACTTAGATTAATTAAAACCAAGTAGAAGTATTAGCATATCAAGTGAAAGCCTAAAAATTTAATCATATTACCATAGCGCCAGATGATAGCATAGCCGAGCCTCAGAAAAGACAAAGTGTATCATTTTCACTGATAAGATAATCGTATCAGGTGAAGGTAAACTTAGTGTTAGGTGGAGGAAATAATAATTACTATATAATCACATAACCTAATGTAGAAACTCTTTGGCCTCTTCGCCAAATCGAGTGAGTAGACTATAAACCTTAAAAGTGATGTTGTTACATGTATAGTCTAGTAGAGCAATCAAAAAAATATAAATATGAATATTACCAAAGCAGAGATTCAGAATTATTACCAAATAATTCAAGTAATTATTACAAAACAAATTCTTTTAATTAAAAAATCAAATTCGAAAGTGGGAGAGACATACAACGATGAGGACATCGTTAAAGATGGGATGGATGATATGTAATGGGATAGATTCTCAAAAAAAATATACATCAAAACTCCCCAATTAAAGTTGCACCAGAAAAATAACATCACCAAAGAATGTGGATCCGAAAATTCAAGTAACCTACAAATCAAACAAATATCAAACGTTCAATTTAAAATACGGAAATAAACGTAGTTAATCAAACAAAAAATTTTTCCCACAGAAAATGTAATAAGTAAATCTAACTCCCCGTCTCCAAAGTATCCAATAAATATTAGCTTGACCAAATCTTATACGACAGATAACTAACACCTGTGTTGGAACAATAAGAGCTTGAAAATACCAAATTATCGACAGATTGAGATTTACAATACAAAAAAAAGAGCCACTATAGATGAAAACTTTATGTTATCGCTATAGATGATTTTTTATGTAGAATAAATTTAAGCCTGTGTGTAGCAGTAAATTCAATCGTTTTCACAATATAACAATTAAAAAAGAAATAAGATATGCTTCTTATGAAAACTAAGCTACCCCCGGCTTGTACTATACTACAATGCAGAACTTTGTTCGTTTGAAAAAATTCTAGAATGATAGCTTAAAATTCATAAATTAAGCGACACCTGCTGGCAAAATATTGCAGTGTAGAATTTTTAGTTGCTAGAAAAATTCCAAAGTGACATTTTAAAAGTCATAAACTGTAATTAAACCCAAGTAGCTCATTGCTGCAAGCCAGTCCAATAGTAAGGTAGAACAAATAGTGCAGCCAATAAGGACTGAAAAAATATACTTTTAGCAACGCCTAAACGTAACCTCCGGCATAGTTGCAGTGGATAGATAGTTAGAACTTATCAAATTTGAGCCAGTCTTTTACAGTTTTTAGTTTGAGTTCAGTTTGAGTCTTATACCAGCCTTCTAACAATTTTTTGATCAGTCTCTAACCATGATTGTGCTGTAATAAACTTTTGAAGTGTACAGACTTTGATTTATTTCGTCTCAGTTACGATTTGTACTAGAGACCTGTGTTGCTAACTTGTTGATACAACCAAGAACTCTGCGACTATTATGTAAGTAACAATAAACGCATCATTATTTTATTTTATTCTCTTGTGTTGATATTTCTCAAGCTTGTTAGTCCTTGTGGCTCCACTCGCTCCTAAGGGAAACTGAGACTCATCAATCTGATATCGAGTCAGTATGGCCATCAATATAAGCTCCCTACATGTACTCCTAGATTAAGCTCCCCACTCTAGATGTTCCGCCTCCACTCAGGTAAGCCACTCGCGGATCGACTGCCAAGAGTTTAGTTTTGAAACCTCCCCATCAGTATAAACTTTTCATATGTAAGAACCACCCATTAAGGAGCGGCACTTATCATTTTAAAAGAAACCCCCCCGTTAGAACTGTTAAATTATCATAGTACTCTCTACATATCAGATGAAACAAAAGCTCTTTTTTTAGGTTCTATGCGTCCCGCCCGGCAATTACCTCCCCGGAAAATACCCGTCCCCCCCCCCTGGGAAAGACCCCACCGTGGAACATAAGGCTTTCCAAATTTGAGAATTTCATTTGAGTTTTGTCTTTTTAATTTCCGCAGGGGGAAGGAATTTTGGAACTTGTGTATTTTGCGCCACTCTCTCAAGTTTACGCTGTGTAAAATTCGAGAACACACCGTTTTTTTTGTTAGTTTCTTTGTTACTTTAGAAATTTGGGCTATATATTTGCACGTTATGGGGGGGGGGGGGGTAAAGTATAGCGGGTCTCCATGCAAAATTTGTTTGGTACAATTATTCTGCGTATTAGATAGATAGATAAATAAGTGTATTTTAAAGCCAAATATACTGCCATGAACACAGTAAAAGAACATAGATGAATAGAGTGAATGGGGGGTGTTTAATCTCCCGGAAAATTCCCCGCCCCCACGGAAAATAACCCCCGTGGAAAATATCCTCAATGAAAATACCTCCCCCCCCCTGTGGAAAATAAGGTTCCTAAATTTGAAACTTTTATTTGAGTTGTTTTTTTTAGTTTCTTTGAAAATTGCTAAGGAACGGGAAAAAGAGGAATTTACGTACCAGAAGTATCTTAAAAACTTTGAAAAAAAAAACCATTTGTGTTGAAAAAACTTCCATGTGAACTTATGCAATTTTTGGCAGCAGTGGGTGTCAAATTTAAAAAAAAATAAAGAAGAAAAAAAATACAGGCGAACAATCATCAAAATTAAGCTAAAACGTATGACACCAAAAAGTTTAAGAAGGTTTGGCTATCCTTTGAAAGGATAGTTGGCTTTGGGAACCAACAAATTCTAAATTGTTTAAGTTTTTACGGACAAAAGCGTTGTCAAATTCTACGAGTTTGTTTTTCTTATCTTCCAAGTGCAAAACTAGCACAAATCCCCATTAACAAATAAATGAAACCCAAAACTAACAGAAATTGCAATAGATATCCTAGTCAAACTCAAAACGAGAAAAATTAACTAACTACACCCATGTCTTATTCAGACCAGAAAATAATTTGCACTTTACTTAAAAAAAAAAATTAAATATCCATGTATTGTGAGTTTGATACACATTCTGATATCTATTCCTTATAGTCTTGATACTTTTACTTGTTAAAGTGAAAAATGTGAAAACATTTAAAATATGTTTTGTTTTCAGTAAAGTGCAATATATGTTCTAGTCTTGAGGAGGTGGGGGGGGGGGGTTGTCAGCCATACTCATGCTAATTGTTGCTATTTGGAGTTTGAATGGGTTATTTATCGTAATTTCTGTTCGTTTTGGGTTCACTGAAAGCTCTATTGCCCTTTTTAAGTGAACAAAAAGATTGGATGGTAACTCTCCCTCCCACGCCCCTTTACCCTTACGTCGTCTGACAAAGAATTTTGAGATAGCAATTTCTGTCAGCATAAATGAAAGGTCTAGCAACTATGCCTTTGGGAACACCATGACCCTCCACAGCCTCTGGTGATATAGCTGTAAGTTCGGAAATTCGCCCAGTGTATACATACAAACATTTTATTGGGAAGTTTTTATGTGTGGGAAGGGGTAGTTTTTCCGTTGGGAGGGAAGTTTCCAGCGGTGAACTTTCCTTGGGAAATCTTGCGCTAGGGGAATTTGACAGAATTTCCATGCGAAACTATTTTTATTTGTCATACTCTCTCTTTGTCGTCTCAATTGTGTATGTAGAGTTGTTCCTGGAAAATTTTCGAGGAGAAATTTTCAGATGGGTTGGCATTTTCTACGAGATGTTGTCATGGCGGGGGGGATTTCCACGAGATAAATTTTTCATGGGGTAATTTTCAAGGCATAAATTATCCATGGAAGAACTTTTAACAGGATCAACTTCCCACGGAGGGGGGAAGGAATTCTTGGGAAACAATTCTACAGACGATTTCTGTTTTGTTTTGAAAAACGGTTGGAAATTATTATGGAAGTGGCAACTCATTTCAGATACGTAATAATTTCTTTTCGTTTTAAGTTTTGATGTTGCTCCATACTTTCAGTTGAAAAAACTTGTTTTTTCAATTTAATTTCTTATCTTTTTTAAATAATACCAGGAAATTCGGCTCTCTCTATCCATGAAAAAGAAAGAATTATTTTCTGACCTCAAACTGTTCAAATACTTTACCCCCCGGTAAATACCTACCCCCCCCCCCCTTGGAAAAGAAAGCTTTCAAAATTTGGGATTTTTATTTGAGTTTTATTTCTTTAATTTCCGTAGGGGGGAGGAGTTTTGTTACTTGTGTATAATGGGAAACTCACTCAAGTTTAAGCTGTGTAAAACTCAATAAAAAAACCGTTTCTTCGTTAGTTTTTTTTCAGCTTAGCGTGAGACAAGACAAAGACAAGTGACAGAATATATGGGAAATACATAATTTTGGGCTTTATATTTGCACATAGGGGGGGGGGAGAGATAGGGTATTTAGATAGTTTGAAGTCGTAAAACAATTCTTTCTAGGTATATGGCTACTAAAAAATTACAGAAGAATAGCGAGGTACCTGGAAATTTTGTTAACTAAAGAAATAAAAAACAAAAATCCCAGTATAAAGTAAATGTAATGTTTCCTTTAAGTGTTTTTTCAAAGTGTAAATGTTTTTTTTTTTTTCAATGACCGTTTTTCAAGTATTAAATACTATTATTATGTTGATGTAGTGTTTCATTTAAGTGTTTTATTATGATCGCTGATCAAAGTTTATGTTATTTATGCCTTTCATTTATGTTATTTTACCGTGTTCATGGTCGTGTATTTGGCTTTAAAATACACTTATTTATCTATCTATCAGTAGAGATGGGGGTCCGACTCGTGTCACGCACCCCTGCTGCCACCTATAACTTTTTTGCACCCCAAATAAGGGCATAGCCTCCCTAGGGAGAATGATTACGTAATGGGGTCAATGACCTCTTATTCCAAGGTCGATTTATTTGATGTTTCTATGTGTAATAACTCCGGGACGAAGGTTGCACATGCGCATTGAATTCTAACGGGAACAATGTTATTGATCTAGGACACGAGGGGGAAGTGAATTTCCGAGAACTTGATTGCGTAATCGTTCGTGAATGTCATGGTGTCCAGAAATAGTATTTGTTGTTGTTGCTCTAGGCAATGTTATCAGTTTCCCGGAAACAGTTAGATCACGTGTTTCCTTCTCAGCCAATCAGCGAGTCGGTTACATCCCCCTTCTCAGCCAATCAGAGGGCTAGCTACATATGATTTCCCCGTTACATAACAATTCACCCTTGAGATTTCGTATATAACGGACATGCAATATGATTCAATTATCAGAAAGTATTTTGACATAGTGCAAACAACTACAATGGATAAATTTAACTCTTTAGAAGCATTGACAGCCGCAATTAGCAATGTAAGTGCATTTTTATTTTCAAGCGAATTTTCCTTGGACATCCTCCAGTATATTCAGCTAAAACGTAAATATATTCCTTTACCCCCTCACCCCCCCCCCCCCAACCATACAAACATCATTATAATCAATGGAAAATATAAAATATATTCTTTTACCCTCAAAACCTAACCCCATCCCCCATTGTTTTACAACCAAAATTCTAGCAAAAAGAAATAATTTTCTTTTGAAAAATTATAGCCTTTCTCTATTGTGATTTAAAGTGTCTACTGACTTCCGTCACTGTTGTTATTAGCCCGCTCTGGTCTGACACAAGGCTCTCCGGCGCGAGGCCTATAATTAGCTCTGACCCTTTTTAAAGCATTTCCTGCTCGTTAGCAGTTTAGTTTCCAAAGATTTCACAGATTCAAAAGGACGCGACTAAAAACATGTTTTTATTTATTGGATAACTGAAAAAGAATCATAGCTCAGATCAATGCTTCGATGTTTGCATAAATATTCACATTTTCAACGTTTAGTATTAGGGGGGGGGATTTTCTTCCAACAACCGCGGCCGGCTTTTGACTGGCTCAGTGAGCCGTAATTCTCAGATTCCAAAGGATGCGATATGTTTCGGTGGTGGGGAGGGGGTATTTTTCCATGTCTTTTCTCAGGGATATTTTCCGGGGGGGTTATTTTCCTCGGGGTGTTTTTTTTTCTGGAGGTGTGATAAATACCAGCTATCGTAAAAGGATATGGAAAGATAAAAAAATATTGTTAATACTTTAAATGCATCAAACAAGGCATGGTCAAAGCAGATTAAAACCAGAAAAGAACAGAAACACCAAAAAATAAGAAATTATGCCGACTTATATAGACTGAATTTTGATCGGCTCACTGAGCCGTAATTCTCAGATTCAAAAGGATGCAATTAGTATATTTCACGAAATTTTTTTTACGTTGTGCTTTCTTAGTGATAAATACTTTTCTAAACAAAATTATATGGATGAGGGTACTAACTTTCTTTCTTTAAAAAGGGAGAAATTATTTTGATACTAATTTTTTCTCTTCTTTTTAAGGCCAATTGTGAAGAATGCTTGTCCCCGTCACCCACTAAGAAAGCGAGAGTGGATGAGCCAAGACCATCAATTATTAAGTATGCTGGCCCAACCCCAAAACAAGGGTTGTCGGCCCAAGTGCAACCATCACTGCCAGCCACCATACAGTCCGGTCAAAAACCGAAAAGAGAATGGGCGGCTTCTTATAATATGGTGAACCCTGCTGACTCATCTATGCAAGATCGTGAAATAGCCGGCCCAGTCGCGCAAGAACATAGCGCTGCCGCCCCACCCGCCCACCAACACGCACTACCAGGTCCTTCGGGTGCTCAAGTGCAGCCAGGATATGCAAATGTAAACATTTTTTCCTACCTATCTATTTCTTCCATTGTTTTTTTTCTTTTTCAATACCAATATAAACTTATCTCAGCGGGATATTAACCCCATATTACATATCTAAATGTAATTTTTTTGCACAGAAACCACTCTTTTTCTAATCTTTGCTATCGCTTCGTTATTTCATAAGCGAATATTTTTAGGTAATTTCTATTAATAATCACTGCCTTTGAAACTCAAAATGCTATTTTTTTCTAATCTTTACTATTTTCTCTATTGCTATCACATATATATTTTAGATACCTTTGAAACTGAATGCTCTTTTTCACGTAATTTAAGAGAGAGATTATCCCATCTGTCACATATTGACGTTCTAATTTACACTGAAAATAGCTTATAAAACCATTGCATTGATTTTAGCGAGGGGGAACCAAGCTAACGGTTTCCGACATTTTGAAGTTCAATCCTGGAAATTGGAACACTCACGCGGTTTACAATAATTAAACTCATGAGTTCACTGAATCTGTGTGGAATTAGAGAAAAATAGCGACTTATGCAGTCTAAGCGAATATTTCAACTTTTGACGGGCATTATGTAAAGGGGGCTGGGAGCCACGTGGTGGGGCCGGGGAAGCGCAGTGGGAAACGCTGCGGCCTGAGAAGCGCAGTGGGAAGCGCTGTGGGCCCGAGAAGCGCCACGAGTCAGGGAAGCGCCACAGGATGCGCTGTGGAGAATGGTTAGAGAAGCGCCGGGGAAGCGCCGAAAAAAATATTTTTAACGCTTTGAAAATAAACGAAGAAATTGTCGCCTTCTATGTCATATCTTAGAATATCTTCAGTTGAATTAACCAAATGTTATTAAGCAATAATAATCCAAATTTTAAAAGCAGTAGGGAATGATTTGAACACTGAAAATACGCTATTTTTTCATTTATAGATTGCATTGGTCCCCTACTCTCCGTCCAGTGAAGAAGGGGAGGAACCACCAGTGGAGTTTCAAGACAATTTAACATGGGACGATAGTATTGAAGTACCTTTTAATATTGACGAGTTTTTAGATGATTTTCTTTTTAATTTAGATAGTAGCACAGCTGAGCAGGGTAATGTAGATAATTCAGATTCAGACTTAGCATTGCTAAGCCCAAATACTATGCAGCTTTTGGATGATTTTGTCGGTGGATTGAGGGGAAACCCTTCCAACCTCAGATTACATGAACGATTTCTCCACTTCGAATCGAACTGAAGCGGAGCATTCCCATAGCCCTATTATTGAACAACTTGGGGGAGGGGGTAATATACAAGAGGGGGAGGGGGGTACAACTCTCCCAGACTTTCAATTGTCGAATATAATTTTAAATAATATAGTTGTTTTCACTGCAACGTTTGGGGATCCTTTTAATTCGCTTTTGTGTGGTAATTTTGTTTATGACCCTGTAGAAATTGTGCATGCATATGTAGATAAAATTCGTGCACTTCTGGAGAATCAAATTCAGTTTTTGGGAGGTAGGGATTCAATTAAGGTTTCAATTGTTTTAAAGGTTTTTTATTTGAATGAGGGGAAAAGCGAGGTTTACTATCATTTTATACATTCCGAGATGCGTTTGGTTTATTCGAATTTAGAAAATTTTGAGGGAGCTTTCTTAGATTGGGTCGATCAAATTATAACGCATCTCGAGAACTTTAATGAAAACGGAAGTGGATCACTAGTTCTTTTTGTTGAAAATTTAAGCATTAACATATGTAAAATAAAGAACGATTTTATTTTAAGAGGGGGGACAGGTGGGGCTGAAAGGGATATAGTTTTAAAATATAATCCTTATCTAGTAGGGTTGTAAAGGGGTCAGGAAGATTTGTTTTGAAACAGATCAAAAGTGTTTCAGATATGCTTTCCTCATCTCAGCATTCGAGCCTCTAGCTCAGGACGCTACCAAGAAGAATTTAGACAATTGGGCTATACATGGGAAGGACGGGTCCGATTTCCCCATTGTAGATTTTTCTTGCTTAGAAGGAAAATACCCAGTAACGCTTCGATCTATTGATATTTTTGAAAGGGCTAATGCTCACTTAAATATCGGCTTTACTGTGGTACAATACGAAACAGAATTTGAAGATGGGGTTTGCTCTAAAAAGAAGGGGGTGGTCTTCCCCGTAAGGGGCCCGTCGGTTGATTTGGTTATAAACTGGGTTTGGTTGCTTATACACGCCACCTAGTCAACCGAACGCAATCGGTCATTTTAACCCTATCACTGACATTAGTAGAGTTCTGAGGGAGGGTAAGAATAAGGGGGAACGTTTCTACTGTCCAACATGCCTGTCTACAATTCCGTAGTGATATGAAACTACGGAGTCATATGAAGCATTGTAGCCGACATGGCGACCAGACAGTGGAAACGGTTTCAGGGGATAAGTCAATTTTACGATTCAAAAATTTCCAAAACACCCTTCTGCAGTGCAATAAAATATCTTTGGATTGTGAGGCTAAGCTGGTGGAGGTGAACGACCCCCAATTTCCAAACCGAGTCAAAGAACATCTGGCTATTGCAGTGTCCTACGCCCACGCGCAAAGAGATAGTTCTAACACCATGCGGTTGTTAGAAATAGTAGAAACTTTGACTGAGGGAGACGAGTGCATGGTCAAGGCACTGACTAAACTGATTGGCACGGCTAATGGTTCTATTTCTCGTTTTATAAATACGCATTATCCATTGGCGCTGACCGCGGAGGAGCGGATCGATATTCAAAAACAAAACATAGGGGGGGTTTTAAAGGGGGAGTGTGCCGAGCTGGAGACGGCGTATCCAGGGACCACAGGGGGGAGGGGGAAAGTCAGAGACCATGACCATTTATGGCAGGAAATTTTCTCGGGGGGTAGTAATTTTAGGGGGGTTGCGCATCAATCGTGTAATTTAAATGTTATACAGCAGTTTTATACCCCTGTTTTTATTCATAACTCTAATTATGATTTAAAATTTATTTTACCGGCACTGGCACGTATGCATAGGGAGGGAGGGGGAGTAGATTGTCCATGGGTAAATAGATCATTTACCTATAACATCATTCCCAAATCAGCCGAGAAGTTATTGCTTCTCGAGCTGAAATGGCAGGCAGTGGATAATGGTCATACGTGCTGGAATAAAATCAGGTTTTTAGATTCCTTTAGTTTTTTTCCCAAGGCATTGAGTCAATTGATTCAAGTGCAGAAAAGCGACAATTTTGATAGCTTTCCCTTGCTTAAACAGCAATTTCCAGACAGTGAAATGTATGGCTTATTAACCTGCAAAGGTATATATGCATACGACTATTACTGTTCTGGTGCACGCTTAAGTGAGGAGAAACTACCTCCAATTGAAGCTTTTCACAATTCACTAACCAACAGTGAATGCAGAGCCGAGGAGTATGAGTTTGCCAAGAAGGTGTGGTCCAAGGGGGATTGTAAAAATGGGTGGGATTATTGTAGACTGTACTTGGCCAGTGACGTTCTAACTCTGTTGGATATAGTCTGTAAGAACACAGACCAGATCTATTCAGAGTTCGAGTTAGATATAGGTTATTATTTTTCTACACCCCATTTAGTGATGGATTTAATTTTAAAAATTCGCAGGGAGGAAATAGGCCTAGTCACCGATGTAGATCAGCACATTTTTGTAGAGCGTTCAATGAGGGGTGGGTATGTTTTTCATGGGGACCGCGTCTTATCAACCGATCTGAGCGGACAAAGCACCAGTGCAAAGTCAAATGCAGTGTTCTTGGACATGAACTCATTGTACCCCTCAGCAATGTCACACTACTCTTTGCCGTGTGGGAACTATCAATGGCTTGAGAATCCTTGTGAGTTCCCCGACATTACCACCATCGAGGACAATGGGCCACAAGGATGGTTCTTTGAATTTGACGGTCACATTCCGCTGGCGCTTCACGACTCAGTCAAAGATTTTGTCTTTCCCTGTATCAATCGGCCCGTGAGCAGGGACTCTCTGAGCCCCTACAATCGTTCATTGGTTGAGGATATGGGGATGCACTGGACTTCCTCTAAACATAAACTGATTGCTGATTTGGACCCTACAGAGAAGATCGTTGTTCACCATGTGCTTTTGCATTGTATGGTGGACAACGGCTAAAAAGTAACTAAAATACACAGGAACCCACAGTTCAATCATTGACCTTCTTTGAAAACGTTTATCGACACTTTTGTCAATAAACGTTCTAGGGCACACTCAAAGGTGGAGAAGGAAATGTATAAGCTCATTCTAAATTCAGCGTTTGGCAAAATGTGTGAAAGCGTCCGTAATAGATCTCGCTGCGACGTTGTGACTGACCCTCTAGAGTGTGCACGAATTATTGCCGACCCTAATTTTACATCATTCACGAGTAAAGAGGCCGGTATGGGTCTTCTACAAAGGAAAAAGCAAAATGTGGTACTGAACAAGACTAGTGCAGGCGGCAGTTCAGTACTGGAAAACTCAAAAAAGCTCATGTTGTCGTTCTTTTACAATGTGTGCAAGGTGCAATCGCCACGGGAGGGGGAGGTTCAAGTTTACTATGGTGATACAGATTCTCTGCTGTTAAAGGTAAATGGGACTGAAGATTTATTGGGTGATTTAGAAAAGGGGTGCACATCAGCTCGCGGATGGATTTCACCAACTGGAATCCATCTCTCTACCCCGAGCTGGTGAAACGTCAAGCCCCCAACCAACTATTAATGTTAAAATCAGAGACGGGGAGTGATTTGATATCCAGGGGGTGTTCCCAGGTCCCAAAGTCTATTGCGTTGAAACACATAGTGGGGATGAAAAAAAGGCGTGTAAAGAGGTGCCTACACACTTTGTAAAGAGCTATTTTAAGATGAGCATGTGCACCGACTGTTTGGAAAATAGACTAGTGCAAAGAGCACAGGTGGTTGCAATTCGCTCTCTACAGTATAGAAATTATACTGTGAGAGTGGAAAAAGATGCAATGTCATGTATATCTGACAAAGTCTATGTGCTCGAGAATGGTGTGAGTGTCCTACCTCATGGCCAGTACCGTATCTCAGATCGAGTTGAATGCATTGACTATCGCAATCAACTTGGTCTGGATAAATTAACCTAATCTGAACTAACCACTCAACCTGTACATAAATTAACTAACCTGACAATCTAACCACCTTAACTCAATCTGTTCATAAATTAACTCAACCTCATCTAACCCAAGCACTAACCACCACCACTAACCCAACCTAAGCTAATCCATAGCAGTGACGACAACTATTGTTTTTCACCCCCGCGGTTCCCGGGGTGGGGGGGGGTCCCTTCCCGGGGCCACCCAGGGTGGGGGGGGGGGGGGTCCCGCCCGTGGCCGGCCGGCCTTCGGCCCCGCGGCCCCCGGGGGGGGGGTCCCACCGTTAAATTCACCGTAATCAAGTTCAACTGTGCTGCTAGTTCCCGTGTGTGTATTTTGTTGTACAAAAAGTGTTGTATAGAAAAGTGTTTTTTTTTTGTACAGAAATGTGTTTAAGTTGACAATAAGTGCTTTAAAAGATGGACAGAAAAGTGCTTAAAGGCAATAAGTGCTGCTGATGGACAAAAGTGTTTTATATTGTACATAAAGTGTTATCGTTGTTCATGTTGAACAAATAGAGTTTTCATGTTGACCGGAGAAATTATGTCAATTGTTCTTGTTGAACAAGTGTTATTTTTATCGCTGTGCAGTTCATGTTGACTGCAAATATTTGTTTTCATGCAGTGCCGAAATAAATGCTGCCGTGAAATATTGTTTTTGTTGTTCTTGAATAGATAGATCAATGGGGAAATTATTACTACTTATTCATTGAGCACATATGATTTACAGTTAGGTGCAGTCCGACTGTTGTCAACAGCATGTATCAATTTAAATCACCCTTCAGATTATTTCTGTGTGGTCCCTCAATGTCGGGGAAAACAATACTGTTAGCTAGAATAATTCAAAATTGCGATAAAAGGTTTTTGAAAAAGCCAAAAAATATCTACGATTGCTATAGTATTTGGCAGGAGTCCTACGATCAAATAAAAGCTATTGTCACAACCATACCAATATAATTCATACGAGGACTTGATGTTTTCAATAGTATTGAATCGAACTCGTGGTTGATTATCGATGATTTGGCTGGATCCATTGAACAGTTCTCACAGCAAATGCTACAACTGTTCACCGTTCGCTCCCACCATGACCACATTTCTGCTACTCTGGTTCTAGACAATCTGTTTCATCAGAGCAAATGTATGCGAACCCTTGCTTTGAATTGCACTGTCTATATTATCTATCGAGTCGTTCGTGATTCTAGCTCGCTCATAACTCTCAATAAGCAGATATAACCCGGCGCCCCTACATTTCTGTTGTCAGCGTACACTCAGGCGACTAACAAGCCCTACGGTTACATTTTGCTGGATCTTAATCAGAGCACGCCCGAGGATCTACGTGTAGTCACCGACATTTTCAACAATGAAATTACAGTATATCTTCCGGTGAACAGTAAAAAGGCCTATTAGTCGCCATTATGACACTGAAGAAACTACACGAACAACGGCATCTGTTTTCCGTTTTAAGCACTTCAAAACCATTGCTTAGGAAGGCTATACTCAAACATGGGGTTGACAATGATTTCATTAATCTAATATGTGAACTTTTTTTAAATTTAACTGAGGGCAATGTTCAACTACCAGATGATGTTAGACAACATACAAAGTAACATCGTTCCACTGTAAGCGCCTTGGATGTTAAAAATAAAGTAACAAATATTAAAAGAACATGGCTCCTTCAGGCGGGTGGTAGCTTTTTCACACTTTTACTACCGATAATTGCAGGACTTGTAAGCAGTTTTCTCTAGTGAGAATGGCAAAACCTTATAAATTGACACCATTTGAACTTGTCCTCTCGCCCATTGAACATTTTGAAGACAATCTAAGCAAACTCATTAACGATGAGAATATTGCCGAGGACAAAAAACTACTTTTACTTCAAGATGCATTGCGACGTGTGGACAAACATAAACCTTATAGTGAGAGACCCACCGTCACCGATCCCTCTAAACAGGAAACATCTCCTCAAGATTCTGCAGCAGCATCAAAGGAGAAGGAATTGAATTCAATTGTATCAAAAATTGGAAACCTATTGCCACTGTCCTATCGAGAACAGAGTAAAAGAGTATTATCTTATCTCATGTTGGAAACTGGCGATCAAGTTCAAGTCGATAGCACAGGGAAACGAATTATAATTCAGGTAAAAAGTTATAATCTAGTTTATTTAATTTGTGATATGGTGACGAATCGTAAAGGGCTTTTATCCTTTGACGATAATCTATACACCTTTCTCTGTGTATCAAACTTTCCCAAAAGTCTTATTGGCAATAAGCAAATTCTAAAGAAACTAAGAGAATATAGTCCATCAACAACACCATTTAAAAAAGAAGAAGAAGATTCAATATTTGAAGATACTAGCAGCACCACTGATTTTACAACACCTGTGGCTGCTAGTCAAAAGCGAAGACGAATTGATTCGCCCGCCAGTGTGCAAAAGGGGAGTGGTCATTACACTACATGTTTACGCTCAAAATGGATGAAGTTTTGAAAGGTGTTAATGAAAATATTGGTGAAGTGGGGAGTTTAAGTTCCCCCAAAACGCTTTCTAAAGACGTCTCTGGCGGCACATCAAAAAAAGCAAAGGAGTATCTAGAAAGTGAATGGAGTTACACACTGCATGAGAATCACAAGTTTTGCAGCAAGCACTATCAACAAACTAAAGCCTTTTTCCCTCTGCATATAATGCAAACGGATCTTTTAACTTTAGACGCACTTCAACGGCGTCACAATGCACCCTACAAATATATTCTGGTGGCAATCAGTGTCTTTAGTCGCTATGCCTATGCCAGGATTTGTACTGAGACATGTAGGGGTCCATATTAAATACATTGATTATTTGACTGGTGTTCATGGCGCCAAGTCTAATAGAACACTACCTTCGGGAGTGATTTCCCAATAGGTTTCATATTGATTTAGTGAGATTAGGGCAATACTCTCAGCCAATGGGTCGGCAAATGTACACTCTAAACGCACAGTCCCTGTACGTACTATACTCATATCCTGTGTGACAGACAAATCCAATACAAGGATACCATGTGTTTTAGCAAATATTTCTTCGGTTATACCATTTTCAAATAGTTGCGAATGATGATCTAGGGTTTGCATGATCAACTCGTACAATGTTCTATAGGATTTATCAAAAGATCGATTGTAGAGTGGGATACCGTTTACTTTGCACACAAGTGATGAAAGTCCAAACATCTCGAATTTATGTGGACATTCAGTCCATGATCCTATTGCACTGGCGCTTTTTACAAATGACAACGCCAAGTTAGACGGAATTTTGCCATTGACAAAGGATAAGTAAGTGAAGGTGCGTGAGCCCACGGCAACATGACGGTGATTGGTGATTGTATGAGGACCAAGCAGTTTAATATTGTTGCCATTGGCTCGCAGTTTTTCCACAGCCAAAGCAAAAGAACTCATAACCTGCTGTTTGCGTACATGTAGTATTGCTGAGGGGAGGGAGAGACTTACATCGGGATTGCCAGCAAGTTCTTTTCTCAATATGAAATTGGAGGGTGCAAGCGTCAATTTTATATCCACTTTAACATTGGGCGGCCGCCATTGGGGTATATTAAATTTTTCATGATATATTTTTCCAACTAGATGTAATTCACTAGTTGTAGCATTTTTAAGTGCAACTGTACTATCAGTATTAGTAATATATTCATATCCATTGGAGGCGCCTCTCAATTCCTTGTATGACTTGGGTGTCATCAGCATGAATTGCATATAGCTTGCATAGTTGGAGAGATTGTTGCTTGTGCTCACCAGCGTGCCATTGATGTAGACACTAATTTGACAAAATAAATTATGTAGTATGCAATTTTCATAGGATATCCCATCGGCCCGAATTGGCATTGTATTATCGGATTTCCGGACTTTCATTTGCAAATCTATAAATGTGGACGATAAATCTATGAAGTAGTCTTCATTGGAATAAATTTGAAAGTGGATATTGTCGGAGAGGGATTGTAGTGGATAAAATTGTTCATAGTAGCCATGCTTGACATTTACATCAAAAATTCCGGCATTGAATAGATTCAATTAGGCGGTTATGGAAGGTTGAGAATCCTTATTTGGTAGGTAGGTCATATTAGGAGAAGAGATCGAGTTTTGATCGAGCAATTTTCTTCCTAGGGCTTCTGGTTACACTACGTATCGGCTTTTTACTTCTTTTCTTTGACAAAGGGGATGTCTTACGTTTCCGTCCTGAGTAGAGACTGATGAGTGATGTATTGTTTCTTAACCTTTTTAAACCTTTACCATTCTGTTTTAGTTTCTCGCCAAGGTATCGCGCGCTGGACCGAAGATTTTCCGAAACACTTTTTTTAAAATCCTTGCCAGAGCCCCAATCGTATAGTGTAGAGGATGCAAAATCGGTCGCAGGCGGTACAAGATATTTTCTAGCCAGTGGTAGTAAAGAGCAAAACAGCTTAGCAAACCAGCTGGCAAGACCGTAGCCAGACACTGACGAGTGAACCTTGTAATAGTCCATTCCATTGCCCTCTTGTCTTGGGCCAAGAGTATTAACATAGCAGTCAATATCAGGACAAGTGAATACCACTTTTTTATTAGACATCTTGTAGTTGAACGATGGGTCGAAAATGGCATGTAATCACAGCCAACCCTTTTTAAATTGCTATTGGATCACCCAATTCTGTTCTTAGTGTTAACTGACAGAGTTCAAAATAGGAAGCGTTTACGGGAATATACTGAAGATGCTTTATATTGTAGTGATGAATATGTTCTTGATTGGTTTTTCGTTCAAGAACTCGTAGGAGGCCCCCTCTACAAACTCTCCCTTACAAACCCAACATATTTTTTGATTTTTAATCGTGAGACGATCCTCTGCAGACAGCACCATTGGATAATGGGTATTTCTCAAACGAGAAATAGCGCCATTAGCCGTGCCAATTAGTTTAGTCAGTGCCTTGTCCATGCACTCATCTCGCTCATACACTGTTTCAACTATTTCTAACAATTGCATGGTGTTAGAACTATCTCTTTGCGCGTGGGCGTAGGACACTGCAATACCCTGATGTTCTTTGACTCGGTTTGGAAATTGGGTGTCGTTCACCTCCACCAGCTTAGCCTCACAGTCCAAAGATATTTTATTGCATTGGAGGAGGGTGTTCTGGAAATTTTTGAAACGTAAAATTGCCCTATCCCCTGAAACCATTTCCACTGACTGATATCCATACCGTCTACAGTGCCTCATATGATCTCGGAGTTTCATATCGCTACGGAATTTTGACAGGCATGTTAGACGGTAGAAACGTACCCCACTACTCGTACCCCCCCCCAGAACGCTACTGCTGTCAATGATCGCATTGATATTATCAAGTATATTTGGTTCACTCGGCTGTTTGTATAGCATCCAAACCCAGTTTCTAACCCCTTCAACTAACAGAGTCCGGCTGGGGACTATAACCCCCTTCTTTATTGAGCAGGCTCCATCTTTAAATTCAGTCTCATAGTGTACCATAGTAACGCCGATATTTAAATGGGCATTAGCCCTTTCAAAAATATCAATAGATCGAAGCGTTACTGGGTATTTTCCTTCTAGACATGAGAAATCTACAATGGGAAAACGGACCCTTCCTTCCCATGTATAGCCCAAACGTCTAAATTCGTCTTGGTAGCGTCATCTGCTAGAGGCTGAAAAGCTGATATGAGGACATCATATCTTAAATACATGTGATCTGTTTCAACACAGAACCGCTAGGCACCACGAAAACATACTATATCTGGATTAGATATAAAAACTATAGCCCTTTCTCCACCTGTCCCCCCTCTTAACTGAAAAACTGTATCTATGTTACAAATAGGTACGCGGCATTGTTAATCAACTAGTAATCGAGAGACCCAACCGATTTAAGTATATTTCTAGAGATGTATTATAATTTGATCGACCCAATCGATGAAAGCACCCTAAAAATTTTCTAAATTCGAATAAACCAAACGCATCTCGGAATGCACATAATGATAGTACACTTCGCTTTTTCCCTCATTCAAATAAAAAACCTTTAGAACAATTGAAACCTTAATTGAATCCCTCTCCCACAACTGAATTTGGTTTTCCAGAAGTGCACGAATTTTGTCTACATAGACATGCACAATTTCTACAGGGTCAAAAACAAAATTACCACACAAAAGTGAATTAAAAGGATCACCAAACGTTGCAGTGAAAACAACTATATTATTTAAAATTCTGTTGGACAGCTGAAAGTCTGGGAGAGTTGTACCCTCCTTCCCCTCGGGTATATTACCCGCACCCCCCAGTGGTGCCATAATAAGGCGCGGGGACGCCGCTGCAGACGATTGAAGTGTGTTACTGGTAATGTAATAAGATGGGGAAGGATTTCACCTCATTTCACCTACAAAATCGTGCAAAAGCAGCCTAGTATTTGGGGTTAGCAATAATAAGTCTGAATCTGAATTATCTACATTACCCTGCTCAGCTGTGCTACTATCAACATTTAAAAAAAAATCACTTAAAAGGTCATCAATGTTAAAGGGTATTTCTAGGGAATTACCATGCCATTCTCTGATAGTAGATGCTTCATTATTGTAAATCCCCATAGGCGCGTCCTCTCCTTCTCCAACTGACGAGCAGGGGGGAGATGGCGAGTATGGAACCAGGACAGCCTATAAATGAAAAAATAGCTTTATTTTCAAAGTGTTCAAATCATCCCCTTCTGTTTAAAATTTTGATTATTATTGATTTAGTTTTTAAAACGTATTTAGTAGTAGTAGTAGTAGTAGCAGTAGGCACATAGTAGCACTTAGCTAATTTACTGGTCCCCCTCATCTATCTATTTTATGAAATTTCAAATTTCCGAATTAATATTATATTTTTAAACGCTAACCCGCCGATGAGCAACGTTTGTAAAATTTTTATTGTGTAGCAACCATCAACCCCTTCTACCGGGCCACGATTAAACCCCCCCCCCCAGAGCCGTGTCAAGCGGTGCTTCCCCGTGGTGAGCCCCGCAGTGCTTCCTGAGCCCTTAATAGACTCTGAGCTACTCCCCCCTAAAAAAAAGAAAATTAAAAACTAAATCATGACATAATAGGTTTTGATTTTGTTCAAACAATCCCTCCAAATAAAATTTCATATTAATACTCTTTATCTGCTTTGAAAAAAAAAACATGATTTGAAATGGATAGCCATCTCCTGTCATGATACACAACTCATTCAGATATAAAGTTTTTTTTAATAATATTTGTAGAGGCAAGGTGAACCATTCGTTTATATCGCAATAAAAATTATCTAACCTGAATATGCCCAAAATAAAGTGTCTTTTTTGGCTTCACTAATCTAATTTAGCATAAGGGTGAATGCATGCACTTGCCATGATTCAAAAGGGGGAACATTATATTTCCTTTGGGGAGAAAAATCTTTCAATATTCCCGCTGAGATATACTTTTACGCAGTGTTCGAAAATGTTGCATGTAGAAAAGGCCTATAAAAGTTGGAAGAAATTGATAGATATTTCTATATGAAAGGTAGGAAAAAAATGCTTACATCTGCATATCCCGGCTGCACTTGGACATCCGAAGGACCAGGTAGTGCATGCTGGAGGGCCACTTCCTGACCTTGCATAAGTGGGGTAGCTCTTGAAGGCCCAGGCAACGTATGATGGAAGGTGGACGGGGCAGCGGCGCTATGTTCTTGCGCGACTGGGCCGGCTATTTCACGATCTTGCATAGATGAGCCGGCAGGGTTCACCATATTATAAGAAGCCGACCATTCTCTCTTTAACTTTCTGCCAGGCTGCATTGGGGCTGGCACTGATGGGACTGCCTCACCCTCTCTGGCTTTCTTGGACGGAGGGGGCACGCATTCTTCATAATTTGCCTTAAAAAGAAGAGAAAAAGTTAGTATCAAAATAATTTGCCCCTTTTTTACAGAAAGAAAGTTAGTACCCTCATCCATGTAATTTTGTTTAGTTTATCACTAAGAAAGCACAACGTAAAAAATTTTGCGAGAAATATATTAGGCTTAGAAATCAAATGTTTTTATTAGACAATCAGTAGTCTATGGCCATAGGATAGGAATCATAGTTTCTATTTTTACCATTCAGAAAAATATTAAATTTTCCGGTCTATAGGCTTTAAATTAGATCGTTAACCCATCGACCTGTAGGCCTATATTTCGCAAACATAGGTTAAAAATGCTATTCAATTTATACATAATATTAGCTTCATGCAACTCACAAAGACTTTTCTAGCCCTGCTTGCTTAATTAGTGTTTTAATTTGACAGAAGAATAGTTCCTTTGACTTGACTGCGTTTGTAAACAAAACCGGAAAAAGGGTGACAAAGTAATTATATGCTTGCGGAAATGTATTGTCAAGTTAGCGGCTTAATAGCGACGGGTGTCACAGAGAAAGAATAAATTTGAAAAAAAATATTTCTTTTTGCGGTGGTTAGATTTCGATGTTAAAATAATTTATTTTCGTTTTCATTGCAACGTGATGTTTGTATTAGAGTGGTGGGGGGGGGGAATTTAGCTGGAAATATAGAGGGAAGGAATTTATCAAACTGGTATTTCTTTTTGCGAGAATTTGGGGTTGTAAGACAATGGGGGAGGGAGGGGGATATTGTTAGACCTTAATTCGAAAATAACTTGTTTCTCTACTTCTATACAGGTTGCATAGGCCTAGCTTAATTATTACCTAAAATCGTTTTAATTTGACGGAAGAATAGTTCCGTTGACCATGTTTGTAAGCCGGAAATGGTGATAGCTAATTATAGGCCACACATTGGAGTCTTGTGTCAAAACAGAACGGCATTTTCACTAAAAATTGACAGAAGTCAGCGGTCGCTTTAAATCACAATAGAGAAAGGCTATAATTTAACGAAAAGAAAATTATTTCTTTTTGCGAGAATTTGGTTGTAAAACAGTGAGGGGTGAGGGGGGGGTAGGTTTCGAGGGTAAAAAGAATATATTTTGCGTTTTCCATTGATTATAATGATGTTTGTATGGTTTGGGTGGGGGGGGGTTTGGGGTAAATGAATATATTTACGTTTTAGCTGAATATACTGGAGGATGTCCAAGGAAAATTCGTTTGAAAATAAAAAAATGTACTTACATGGTAAATTGAAGTTGCCAAGGCTTCAAGTTCATCAAATTTATCCATTGTTGCTTCAATTGTGTCACAATACTTTCTGATAATTGAATCACTTTGCATGTCCGTTATATACGAAATCTCAAGGGTGAATTGTTATGTAACGGGGAAAATCATATGTAAGCAGGCCTCTGATTGGCTGAGAAGGAGGATGTATCCGACTCGCTGATTGGCTGAGAAGGAAACACGTGATCTAACTGTTTCCGGGAATGTCATAACATTGCCTAGAGCAACAACAACAAATACTATTTCTGGACACCATGACATTCACGATCGATTACGCAATCAATTTCTCGGAAATTCACTTCCCCCTCGAGTCCTAGATCAATAACATTGTTCCCGTTAGAATTCAATGCGCATGTGCAACCTTCGTTCCGGAGTTATTACACATAGAAACATCAAGTAAATCGACCTTGAAGGAAGAGGTCATTGAGCGATTACGTAATCATTCTCCCTAGGGAGGCTATGCCCTTATTAGGACCATAAACCACGTGGTGATCGTGGGAGTTTTAAAAAAAGTGTCCGGATCGGGATTCGAAGGGGTATTGTAATCGTGGGAGTCGGACCCCCATCTCTACTTCTCACAACTCTATTTTTTTTTAAACAATGAAAAACTTTAGCGTAAAGAGCGAGGCGTTGAGGAGGGGACATCCCCTTTCAAATACGGAATAATTTCTGTTCGTTTTAAGTTTTAACGTCGTTTCTTACTTTCAGTTAAAAAAAACTTGTTTTTTTTTATTTAATATTTAAGAGGAATGTGGATATTTAATTGCGTGTTCAATAAGATTCATGCTCAAGCTTTGGACAGTGGTCATGTTTTATAGTATCTTTCCCGTCTATTTGAGGTGAGATCACTTAAAAAAAAAAAATACCTATGAGTGCAATAATAATCTTCCTGATGGAAAAAGTATTGCTATTATTTATTTTTCTCATCATTATTTAAAGAATTCAACAGTAGAAGTTTTTCGAAGAAAAGTAAAGAGCCTATTGAAATCAAAGACGATCAGAACAAAGTCAATTGTGAAACGAGCATGCATCACTATAAATAAATAAATTAAACCCAAAACAAACAGAAATTACAATAAACGACCAAGTCAAACTGAAAACAAACAGAAATTATCGTAAACAGAAATGCATTCTAATGCATTCTAATGACAAGAAATTCAGTTGCAATTTCCTGAAAACAATTTTAAATTTTGAGCGATCTGTTTTTATTTCTCATGCATTCGAAAAATTTACAATAACCAAGATTACTAAAAAAAACAAATGAATAAGGATTGACGGTTTAATATTTGCTAATATTTATTCTTGAAAATCCCAAATTTCGGAGTTTTTACAGTTATCAGAGGAAACGCTATAGCGTTGCCTATAGTAAAGGCCATACGGCTACAATGTTTTATTATTTTTTTCCTCTAGAGGCACTTCATATGGAAGGAGTCGTCGTATAAACTTCAATGGGGGCTCATTCAAATGGAAATCGAGAGTTCTAGTGTCCTTTTTAAGGGTCAAAAGTGATTGGAAGGCAACTAACACCCCTTCCACAGCCACCATTTTCTCAAGCACATCCAATAAAAATTTTGAGATAGCGATTTTGTTCTACGTAGTTGATTTTCAGTTAGAAATTATGCTTTTGAGGAGGACATTCCCCCCCCCCCCACAGCCCTCAGGGAAGAGTTGTAAGCTATGCTCTGAGGGCATATAGGATTTTATAGAAGCTTTGTCGTAGAAACTTCAAAAAGGGCTCATTTGATTGGAAATTCAAAGGGCTAGTCGAAAGTGATTGGAGGGCAACTAACCCCCCTCTAATACCCACCATTTCCATAAAAACATCCAATCAAAATTATGAGATAGCTACTTTATGCAACATAGTTGAAAATTCAAGTAATTAGGTCTTTGAGGATGACAATCCCCCCAGAGCCCCAAGAGCAAGGGTTGTAAGTTTTGCCTGGGGGGCATATAAAGTTTTGATTGAACGCTCTGTCGCAGAAAATTCAAAAAGGGCTTATTCGAATGGAAATTGAAATGGTTATTGCCCTTTTTAATAGTCGAAAGTTATTGGAAAGCAACTAACACCCCTTCCACACCAACTAGTTCCCCAAACACATCCAATCAAAATTTGTAGATAGTCATTTTGTTCAACATAGTTGAAAGTTCTGGAAATTATAACTTTGAGCAGGACACTCCTCCCACAGTCTTCAGGGCAAGGGTTATAAGTTATGCCCTGGGGGCATATATGGTTCTTATGGAAGGATTGCTTGTATAAACTTCAAAGAAGGCTCATTTGATTGGAAATTGAACGTCCTAGATCACTTTTTAAGTGTCAAAAGATATCGAAGAGTAACCAGCCCCCCCCTCCCTGCTCCCTTTTTTCTAAAATGCATCCGATAATATTTTTAATATAACCATTTTATAAAAAAATGTTCAATGATCACATAACAAAACACCGGTGTTGACACAACCCCAAAGGGCCCGGGGGCAGGCGTTGTAATCTATGCCCTGGGGGCATAAATGGTTCTTATGGAAGGAATTATCGTGTAAACTTCAGAGAGGGCTCATTTGATTGGAAATTGAAAGTTCTAGTTCACTTTTTAAGAGTCAAAAGATATCAAAGGGCAACCAGCCCCCTCCCCAGGACCTTTGTTCCAAAAATGCATCTGACAAAAATGTGGAGATAGCTATTTTATTAAAAATAGTTCCAAGTTCATATAACAAAAACTCCGGTATCGACATAACCCCCCAGGGCCATGGGGCAGGCGTTGTAAGTTATGCCCTGAGGACTTGTATGATTCTTATGGAAGGGATGCTCGTAAAAACTTCAAAGAGGGCTCATTTGATTGGAAATTGAAAGTTCTAGTTCACTTTTAAAAGTCAAAAGAGATCGGATCAGTTAGAAAATATTTCTTAATACAATTTGTTTTCAGTAAAGCGCCAATGACGTAATAGGTTTTAGAGTTTTACAGTGAGAGAAGGAGGCGATACCCAAACTCTTGTTTGTAGTGATTTTTGTTCGTTTCAAGTTTGATTTGCATATTCAAACTAAGTTTCACTCGTTTTAAGATTAATTTATTCATTTACATTAGTATCTATTGTATGTTTGATTGCATTTATTGTATGTTTAATTTCTGTTCGTTTAGGGTTTCATTTATACTTCAATAGTAAAATATATTTTTTCATTTTAAGCTTGATTTGCATATTGAATTTAAGCATTACTCGCTTCAAGATTTATTTATTCATTTATATTATTACTTGTTGCATATTTTTTTGCTATGATTCTTTATTTCATTTCTGTTTGTTTTGGGTTTCATTTATCGTTTAATAGTAATTTCTGGTCCTTTTGAGTTTGAATTTTAAAAGGTACTTGTATCAGCTGATCTAAAATCTAAAATGGCCTTTAATTTCCTTTGAAAAACTTCCTTTTCTGAATGTTTCTTTTTAGTTATCCCTTAGAGTACTGAATTAAGATATACGGTAGATAAAAATTATTCAAAAGAATAATCTGGTGTAAAAAAAATTTCTGATTCCGAATCTATCCTTAGAATTTCCCTGGGACAAGAAATAACGAAGATACAGAATGTCCTCGTCTGAGGGCGTTCGTCCTTGGTGGAGTACGGTTTTCTTTGAATTTGAACATTTTTTTATGAAAACCCTTCAGCACTTTCAAACTCTTCCAAAACGAAATATCAAGTAATTCTTGTTCAGATATGTTTTAATAAAAGCAAGGAATAATTTGCAAAAGTTTAACTGTGATGAACAAGAAAACAGTGCCTTTTGACTTCTAAACACAGCGACAAGTCCATACACTTTATACATCTCGTGCGAGTCTTTTTCTTGCAGACTCTGCAGTGAAGCTGTTCCCTATCCATATTTGGACAGTATCCCTGACCATTCTGACGGATAGAAGCTGGGCAAGGTGCGACGTTGAGAGGGTTGGTTCGCTTCACAACAGGAGCACTGGGCTCTTCGGAGGACGCAAGACCTGGGCGTTTTTTCACCGGAGAGAAGCCAAGCTCATAGGTAATCTGGCATCGGAAGCGGAGCAATGGCATGGACCTTGTTCCGCCAAGAATTACAACGGCCAAGAATTGACAATCGAAGTGTTGACAAGTTAGTAAAAGATTCTCATATACCATCTCATTGACCGTATTTGGGTTCTATACAAGGCAGTCAACATATCTGACAAATCGACGCCTCCCATATACTTTTTGTATTCTTTGACAATCACAACACGTACCACCTCGATTCGAGTTTTATTTGAGGAGTCTCACCTCAGACAAGTATCCCTGGGCTCGACTGCACAATAGGTCTATGCTAGAGTGATAACTTTATTATTAAACCAACGGACTTTGGTGACATCGTTGCAAGTCTCGACTCTCCAATCAGTTGCTCCTCTTCCTTCTTTTTAAATCCTTCTTGTCGATGAGCTTACAACCTTTGACTCGGTCTCTTAGGAGTGTTTCCACACAATCATATCGCGGTCAGCTTCAAGTGAACTACTAGTGGCATGCTAGCGAACCAGTTGTCAAAATAAATTTTGAAGCCTTTCTTTGGTGGTAAGTCTTTGATCAACCTTAGCACGACTGAACCACCGAGTCCGAAGTCTCAAGGAGCTATGGTACCACGGCTCTTGTAAATTTCGGAGTCGAAGACTATCCCACTAGCTCCAGCTCGAGTCAAAACTTTGAACCTCCACTTGTTCGGTTTAGCAGGTAAGTAGCCTACTGCTTCATCTGTGAGTGGCCCCTGAAAGGTATGATCTGCTCATCTACACTGTGACGCTCATCGGGCTCAAGCTGCCTCATGGCTTGCAAGATAAATTTGACCATCGGTCTTATCTTCGAAAGCCTGTAGTGTTCTGGATGGTCCACTGGCTTGCTTGTTGAGTTGTCAACAAACTACAGGTTGACAAGAAGGAATCGAAAGTGATCCCGAGACATTTTAGATGCTATGACATCATACTTTAAGTCTCTGTCCCAGTAAAGTTTGTAACTTGGAAGGTAAAATACCCCTGTGTAGAATACGATGGGCATAAATACTCTTATTTCAGATACTGTCACAGGTATGAAAGAGCAATCAGTTTCGAATTACAGTATCTATTTGTTTCAAACGTGCTGGTTTCATAAACTTCCTCAATGAAGTAAGAGCTGAAGTATTCGTAAGGACTGGGAAACGGTTCTGGGGCAACGCCGACGTGAGATTCGTGTGGCACATCGCCATTTAAGTATGGCTAGTAATCCTTATATCTCCATCGATATGGCGCACGACTGTTTGTATCGTCTGACTAATCTTCTAAACTCCTCTCCAGCAGGTTACTTTTGAGAAAAGGTGGTGCAAGTCAAGAAGTTTCACTATCTTCAGCTATTTCATCAACTAGAGGTCTCATTTCTTCGTAAGCCAATTCACTGTAATCCATGTTAGGGAGCCATTCGTCTTCTCCGTCTGATTCCTCTAGCTCTTCTTGGTCAGCGACGCTGCTATCTGGCAGCTCAAAAAAAAATCTCAATTCACACATTTCAGTCTTGAAATAGCATTCATTCAGTGAACAACGAAAAAAACAAAATACCTATTGTGGATTTTAAATGAAAGCAGTTTGGCAAGTTTTTATGAGCTTATTTTATTATCAGTCAACAAATGAAGGTCGCTTATAGCGATGTGTGAAACTTGTCTGACTAGTTTTTAGCAAGAAATTAGACATTAGTAGACGCATTGTTTTACGGATAAACTTATTACTCTTTTGGATTAACAAATTTGCAGGGAAAATGGACGTTGATTTTGGACCATTGGACTGTTTGGTATATTCCCCTGTCCTGAACTTTCTTCAGTATAATTTGGAGAGAGGAGCAGAAGATGCAGATATTTTGAAATCAGATGTAGACATTTTTGAGCTGACCGATATTACGAAAGGAAAGAAATTGCTGTGGGAAAACCTGTTGATTTTGGAGGCTTGTCCTAAACGTACTGGACCAAATGCTCCAATGAATCACCTGAAGGGCATGCTTGAACTGATTCAGAGAATGAAAACTGGGTCTAATCTTATCCTGCCCGTTTTCGTGATACTTTCCCCCACAGAGTTTCCATCTTTACCTGCAGTAGCCTATTCTAGGCTCATGGCAAAAATTAATACTCTTCAACAGACTTTGCTGCAAATTAAAGATAAGGTGACTACTGATGATCTACATTTCCCTGGGTTACCAAGGGACGATGATGCTCCTATTCCAGTTGAAACAAATCAAGCGACAATCGTTATCACGAAGACACAGCGTGATCTTGACAATCCGTCAAAACGAAAAGCTGTGATTGGTAAAATTGCCGGACATGAATGTGTTGAGAATATCCGCACCTCGGGGGACAGAATAATAGTGAATATTGACAGTGTCGTGGCAAGTGGCTTTTGCTATTCAGCCCGTTTGGTCTTGCGCGTATCGGATGTGAAGGTTGTGGAAAAGAAGTTTTACGGAAAGGGATTGGCGACTTGTTTGATTTAACTCCTGCAGATTTATCCCCGGTGTGCTACCACTCATCTGAGTACTTTGTAGCTGTAAGACTTGGTGACAATGTCCTAATAAATTATTAACTGCCACATGATAAAAAGTCGGTACAGTCGTCCTCGAGCTTTGCCAAGTCTTGTGATAAGCTACAAGGTCTGATTACTGGCAATGAATCTCTTGGCTACTCATGACTACATGCCGGTGATCTGAATTGCAACATTCACCTACCATCCAGTCGATCTGAAACCCTGCTAACTGCTCTACCAGCTGTGCATAGGATTATTAAAAAAGATTGCAGCTTCTCATATATCCATAATAGTGGTGCAGTTTCTGATTTAGACCATTGCGTGTGTTCACCCCTTCTTCATTTCTCTGATGTTCATGTCGACGATGAGGAGAGAGACTATGAGGAGAGAGACATCTATTAACTCTACGATCAGCTTCAGTGCTTCTCCTAAGACTCAAAAATGGACTTGCAAACGTGATTGGAGTAATTCAAATTGGTCACTCTATCTTTCAATTCTCGCTTTGCTGCTATCCAATATCTCTGTGCCTTTTCATCTTCATGGTGCCAGTTATTTTGTCAGTGATGTTCGTGGTCAGCTAAATGCTTACAATAGAAATATCAGCTCTTCAATTAAACAAGCTGAAGCAATAGCTGTTCCGTTTTTTCGCGTGCGACTTAACACCCGCAAGACTTTTTGGAAGTATGATTCGGATCTTAACAAAGTTAAGAACCAATCCAATATATGGTTAAAGTTTTTGCGGTAGACCTTCTAGTTTGCAAGTTATTAGCATCAGGTAGAAAACAAAATCGGTCTATAAGCGTCATCTTCGTGCAGTTCGGTTTTCGGGCGCTGAATTCCCGTTTAATGGTAAACAGTGGAAAAGTGTGCTGAATGCGTCAAAACTCGAAGATTCTTTCTCCAGTGATATTATTCCAAGATTTTCGTGGATTAATCACTATACTCGAATCTTTTCCGGGATTAGTTATTCTATTCATAGCCGTTTTTCTGCTTTACTGGCAAAGGTTCTTTCTAATAGGGTGAGCCAAAGACATATTATTCCTGTTGAAAAATCTAATACTGTGAAATATCTTCGACGATTGAAGTCAAAGGCTTTTGACCTTGATAGTATTTGTGCGGCTCATCTTGATCCGCGTTCCGCCGAACTTGTATCACATCTCCAGTTATTATTTCAAATGTGCCTTTCTAGGTTTATTGTCCCTCATTCATTTTTATGTGGAAGGGTTACTTCTATACTAAGAAAGGAAAAGACCTACATTCATGTAATTGATATAGGCCGATTACTGTAGCATGTACTCTAAGTAAATTATTTGAATATGTGTTGCTTCTACACATTGATAAATTTGCAAAATATGAGGCTAACCAGTTTGGATTCAGGTCAGGTTTGAGTTGTCAACTTCCTCACCGCGTTTTAGCGCAGCTTATTAAGGAGCCACTCGAAATAGTTATAGTCATTTTTGTACCCTTTATATGTCTAAAGCATTCGTTAGTATTTGCCATGCCCAAGCTTTCTATGTTCTTAGTCAGCTCGGTGTGAATGCGTCTGTGATTCTAGTTCTAAAGTTTTGGTATTCAAATTCATATCTAAGATTAAAGTCAGGAAGGGGGGATTTTTCGGACATATACCAGTTAAGTGTGGAATTAGGCAGGGGGTAATTCTCGGTCCCCATATCTTTATTGATTCTATTGAACATGTGTTGTTTGGTATACGTAGTTCTTGAATTACGGGATTCACAGACGTATCATACTTAGCTAGTGCTGACGACTTGCTTCTAATTAGCCAAACTGAGGTTGTTTTAGCGCGTTCTGTCCGATTCGTCGCCACTGCATTTGCAAGTATTGGGTTATTCCTAAATGTTGATAAATGTGAATATCTTATTTTTAATGGGATTAGTTCTTCTCATCCTTTGGATTGCAGCTCTTTTTCTATACCTAAAGTCACCTCTTTTCGATGGCTCTGGATCTCTGTCTGCATTTCACTAAGTTCTTTTCGGTTTCAGACAATTCGTGATATTAAGAATAAGCTTAAACTGGGATATTCTAAAATTGTTGGAAATCGTGGATATTTCCGGTGACAAGCCCTAACAAAGCTGTACTCGATTTTTTGCGACTATTCCGTGCTATTTTGCTCTGGTGTATATATACTTCTGAACAAAGGTGACGTAGCAAGGGCCAAGACGGATTACTATCGCTATTGCAAGTTTTAACTTTATTTACTGCGATCATTCCGGAACAGGAGGTTACTTAGTCAGTATCAGGCAACAGATATTGTTGTATTTGAAAAATTAAGTTCGAAATTAGTTGATGATGCGCCTCTCCTAATAACACTTATGTGCTGCCTCACGCCATTTTTTTTTTTTTTAACATCTTCGACTCCTATTGAAGCTATCAGCAATAATTCTGACTCATTTTTTCATATTTTTTTCGGCCCGAGCCTTTATAGTAGAGATCCCTGTCTCACTATTGGATTAATATTTAAAGACGGTTTTTGGGCCATCAGACTCCCTTTTTGGAGTGCAAGATTGTTTTGAAATTAAGTGAAATAGAAAAGAAGTATTGCAGAATGATGTAAAAACTCTCCACACCAGAACTTAGTGTTGGATCAAAGCCCCCACCCCCCCCCCCTCCCTGGCCAATTATCTGAGTGGATCACCAAACAATTTTTCAATTTTATACATAATTGTGAGGGCCTTAACGATTAGGGGTAAAGCCCCTAATCTTTATCTATTTAAGCATTTTAATACTTTGACTAGTTTACCTACTCCGTCCCAAACTTTAGTCCCCCTCCCCCCAAAAAAAAACTTTTGAAAACTAGCCTAAGTTTTTTCGATTGCTTTTTTGAGATTCATTTATGGATCGGAGAGTGGTTTTGCTAAAATCACTTGCTAGAACCGCTTGCAAACTACAATCCGATGGTCTTAACCATCGTCTTATCCACCTGTTTAGCTAATTTGCTGTTTCTTTTTTGTGTATTTATTTGCTTATTTGTAGTTTTTTGTTTTCTCTCCTGGTACTTCACTTTTTTCCCTTTGGTAAGTGGTAAGAATTATATTATTATTATTTGTTTGTTTCGCCGTATGTTCTTTTTATTTGTTTATTTTACTTTAAGTGCTGTGTGTGTTCATTTTTCGTATTTTTTCTCTTTACTCCACTTTTTATGACATTGTTTGTGCAGTAGGTTATAAATAAATTATTACTATCAAGTGAATTCAAGTTGACTTTTTTTAGTGCATCATCATATGTTGAATAGTTGTGTCCAAGTATAATTTCTACAGCTCTTTTTTGTATCATCTCAATTCTATCTCATTGGTATTTCGTCAAACCCGGATACCAAGCTGGACATGCATACTCAAGAGAAGTTCTAACGTAGGCACCAAGAACAGAGCACCAAGAAAAGAACGGAAGAAAGGCCCAAGCAAAAGAGAAGAAATCTATTCGAATTTATTGTTTTATATCTATAATTCCTGAACCAGATTGTAATAGAAACTCTCTTACCTGCCCTATTCCTATTGTAGTACAAACATACCCACTCAGTACGACCTTCCTCGTACGAGGCAGGGGGATTTCCACGTCCTATAACTTCGTCCCTGATTCTAGAATAACCGAGAAAAAAGTTCCTAGGCCCTTGGCAGTAACTCAACATCAGCTCTGATTTTTTGTTGAACTTTCTGGCCCCATTCCACCTCTCAGCAAAATTAAAAAATGAACCTACCTTTTGACCAATTTCGACACACTTCCTTTAATTACTCATTAAAAACTAAAAACTGAAGTGAAACATCACGTGAGGGTGGTTCTTCTGTTGTTCTGAAGTTGACGTTTAGTTCCGTAGATGGGTGGCTCGGTTGCTCTTTTGCAAGTCCACGAAATCGAAGAGGTTTATAAACTTTATAAACAACGCTCGTACAGAAAGAGTAATAGAAAAAATATTTACAATTTGTTTAGTTTTCAATAAAACGCAAATGACATTTCTCCGTCCTGATCTATTCACAGCATAACCTTTATTTATTCTGTCATCATGCTCAATGTCGCCGTCCTGGCTAAGTGGACATGCGCTGGGTTGAGAATTCTTTGTCCCAAGGGGCACGGGTTCAATCCCTGGCGTGGCCAGTTATTTAGGTTTTAGACGCGGGTCAGGGGTGTGACTCTGTAACCTTAGCCAGAGTCGACCCAGCTCTAAATAGGTACCTAGAGAAATCTGGGGAAGGTAAGCATGAAGGGTGTGCGAAAGCAAAGGATGGCTGGCCCCCAGCCCCCATTCCACTTCCTGGCTGAGGGCCACGAAACGGAGATCAGCACTGCCGGTATGGACCTTAAGGGTCTAGTTCTGTCATACCTCCTTTTTTTTACATCATGCTCAATTCCTTTAACTCTTTTCTTATGGCCTCATTTCACCCTATTTTGGGATGACCTTTTTTTGTTTGTCCAGACGGTTGGCCAAAATGCAGAATCTTCTTCAACCTGTTATCCTTTGCTTGTAAATAGTGACCTTGTAAAATAGTCGCCTAACCATTTAAACTTTTTAATAGTTTGTGCTAGAAAGTGGAACCGAGCAACGGTTTTTGTTTGATGTGCTCCAGTCTGCTTTTGATTTACTCCAGAATTGATTTTTTTTTTTTTTTTTTTTTTTTTTTTTTTTTTTACAAAGATTCAATGGGATAAAGATTTTTTTTACAACATCAGATACCAATGTTCTTATGCAAGAAAGCCACAATTACTAGTAAAATTGTTAATAAAAGGAAAAGATTGTTTTGTAAACCCTCCTGTTTTTAGGGGGCACCAAGTAAAAAGGAGCAGAGGTGATTTTGAGAGCAGATTTTGCAAATATCTTTTTTAGCATTTCCTTTAAAAAAATTCCTCTAGTATTTATTTGTGTCTCGAAAAGAAAAGAATCTAAAAAAATCCTCTCCTACAATTTCACATGAGGCTAAATTTCACATGTAAGGGATCCTTCCCCTATCTTTTCGTGGATTAGTACCCTTGACCGTTATTTTTAAGAAAAATAAACATAAATCGTTGAGACAGCTGCAAATATCAAAAGGATACCATAAAGAGCTTATGATAGGCACGTCACCTTACTTGGCAATGAATTGAATGCGCCGAAACCACATGGACTAGTGTCTATTCCTTTGACGAGATTTTTTGGAATGTGATCACTTGGAAATACTTCATTAGATTTGAGGTGCTTTACTTTTAATTTTTTATTATTGCTTTCATTTACTAATGACAATGTTGCATGTCCATGGAGTCTTCTTTTTGGTTGATTGTGTTTGGTCGTACTGTTTGTCCTATGTGATTTGGTATGTAAGTAAGGTCAAGAGGTCGTTCAAATGCTTATCTGTCTTTATTGCTAAAGTAGGAAAGCATTTTCTATTTTTCTCACCAAGTAATTCCCTTTAAAACACAAAATGAGCTACGAAAGGATACTCTTGGATAATTTTAATTTATTTTGTATTTAATTAAATTTAAACATTAATGAAGAGACTATGTCATTGTTTTAGCAGTTACAGTTATACTATTGAATTACAGTGTGTGCTGGTAGGCTTATACTGACAGTAGCCTTTTTTTAAACGAGGAAATAACCCAGGCTGACCCAGTTTAATTTTTTTACATTTCTTGTTCTGTGGCATGCTGAAATCTTTAGAAAATGTTGAAGTCGATAATAAATAGCGACGAAGGCCACACTGCCTTTCCATCATAAACAAATAAGTAGAATAACAAGGAAATTTTTATACAAGACAGTGGAACGCAACTCTAAATGAATATTTCGACCCTATATCCAAGGGCCGTCCTCAGCAAAACAGACGAAGAGAATAAAAACAATATAAGAGAAACTTACATTAAAGTTCAATCATTAAAACTGAAAGTTTTTAAAAAAAAATGTTTTAAAACAGCCCTAATATCATTACTTCAAGGAAGTTCCTGGTTGAACTTCCTTGAAGTAATGATATTAGGGCTGTTTTAAAACATTAAAAAAAACCCTTTCAGTTTTAATGATTGAATTTTAATGTAAGTTTCTTTTATATTGTTTTTATTCTCTTCGTCTGTTTTGCTGAGGACGGCCCTTGGATATAGGGTCGAAATATTCATTTAAAGTTGTGTTCCACTGTCTTGTATAAAAATTTCCCTGTTGTTCTACTTATTTGTTTAAGTCGATAATACAAAATGTATTCTTAAGTATGATTTGGTAACAGGGCACCCATATGGGGGGGGGGGGCCGTGGGAGGCGCCAGCCGCCCCCCTGGCTGAATGATGCTGCCTAATATTTTATATTTTTGTTTTGAGATTTCTGTTTTACAGCATTGGCAGTGCTAAGCAGACCAGATAAGCCCCCCTAAAATTCAGCTTATGGGTGCCCATGTATGGTAACAAACTTTAGTAAGTTAATAAAATCGAAACTCGCTTTGCTTAACAATTTCGTCAGGACGGTAGAAAACGGTTGAATCGTGTGTACTGTTATTTCGAAAGTTGGGAAATTTAACAGGACAAAACGCAAGCCTTTTAAATTTTATGAACAAGAAAGATGAATCACAACCTAATCTCTTATAAAATACTAATTTGTACGCTATTTCTACGAAAATTTTAAAAAGAAATGCGTGATAATAAAATTTTCGAAGTGAATCTGTCATCCTGGTAATCTTAGTGCAAGCCTCCTGCTTTCAGCTATGATAGCTAGACTGTAATAGGCTGACAACAAAAGGGTTTTTTTCTTCTACTCTCAATACTTTTTACTGATGTAACAGTGTCTAGCCTATTGCAACAATTATGTCTTTTCTCTGCTAATATCTAGATACTGCCCTTGGCTATAAGGCCACTGATTTAGCCTAGCTTTTTTTTTTTTTACTGTGATTTAAACCAACTGTTTGTAAGAATATAAAACATAATGAAAAACAAAAAAATTGGCAAATTTTGTATGTATCCTTAGGCTTTATCTAGGCATGAGAGGGGTAGGATAATTTTGCCTTCAAGTTAATATATTCAAAGATACAGAGTTTTAAAAATTTAAATTTCCACCATTCTTACATTTTTCCTTTTATCTGAGTTATATTTAGAAAGTGTATTTAATTGAGAATCAAATGGCGTTACTCTTTTGTTGCTTTTATGTTGTTTTAGAAAAAATACCTTGTGTCAAAATTACCATAATGTTTAGTAGGGGTAAGATATCCAGCAGTCAGATAGCTAATCACTGCTTCAACCATTAATGAACATATGAAACATATGAACATATGAGGTTGATTATTTCACCATTAGATTTGTCAAACTCTTCTTAATAAGTGAGCTTCACACACTTTAGGCTACAATATTTATATAGACAGATCAGTACTACCAATACAAAAAAGCAATTTTCTTTTTTTTTCAAGGAGGGCAACTGTAATTCCCCTGTATAAAGTTTTTGACCATGCTGATTCAAAGGGTGCACTTTTAATTTTGATCTGACACCATTTTCAAGGTGGTTTCAGGCTTTTTTCAAAATCATCTTAAATTTCTTTTTGCAATGAACTTTTACTTTTAAGACAAACCAAAATAATAGTCAGCATTCCTGAATCAGTGTCAGATGACAGTTTTTTTTTTCATTAGATAGCTTTTTTCTAAACATGATTTTAATCTTTTGGTTACTATGGGCCATCGTTTGCTCTTTACTAGGTTGCAGCTACTGCTGCAACCATGATATATATATATATATATATATATATATATATATATATATATATATATATATATATATACTGATAGGTAAAAGATCAATAGACAGAGGGGGAGGAGCTATCCAATTAAATTTTGTCTTTAAGTATTCAAACATAATTTCAAAAATATATTCAAAGATACAGAGTTAAAAAAAATTCAATTTCCACTATTCTTACATTTTTCCATTTATCCAAGTTATATTTTATATCCATCTATTTTTGTTAACTTTTTAATATGCTTTTCAATTATCAAACTCATTAAAGACATCAGTTGCCCATTTCCAAATAAAACTTCTCTCATACAGTCAAATTCTGAATCAAGAAGACATGGTGGACATATATATAGCACTCTGTGAAATAATGAAGTAAATACCCCCTTTTTCACATCCCCAGAATGATTAGATTTGTAATTTAAGTACCAATCACTATGTGTAAGCTTTTTGTACACCTCAAGCTCAAAACATGGGTCATTCTGGTGTACCAGGACATCAAGAAAAGGAAGGTATGCCAACAAAAGGAAGACACCAATTATGATTTTAAAGTTTTAATTCTGTTAAATTTTATTTAATTTATTTTCTACAGTTGATGGTTCTCCATGTTGTTTTGTTTCTAGGTTTGGTTTCTGTTTTGTTTGTTTTTATTCAGTTTTTTTTTCATATTTTGTTCAGACAATTTGAACATGTTTCCTTCAACCTATTCATGTAGATCTGAAGAAGATAGGCAGTTTTCCTTTCTATATACCTATTTGTATCATCCCATATTTTCATTGGCACTGTAATTCATTTTTTCTTCTCTTTTTTGTTTGTGTTGTTTAAAAAATTATCTTCATAGACAACAAAATCTCATTTAAATGTTTGATTGTTATAAACAGTAGATATGTAGGAACAATTTGAATTAGACTTACTTTGAATGAATAGCAAAACTGTAATAGAAGAAGATTTTCCTGTTCTGAGCTGTGTATTATTTCTGATATTTTTAATCACTATTTATTGGACAGCTTGTCTAAGCTGGACACCTCTATATTAAGTCATTTTTTTATATACTGTACAGAAGTAGGATTAGGTTTCAGCAAACTTAAAATTGTCTCTTTACTTAAGAAACTAAAAATACAGATTGGGTCAAAATTACATACAAATAGAGTAAATGAGTCCTATTATATCTAAGTCCATTATAAGGGGGGGGGGGGTAATCCCATTCGCTTTGAGTGTCCAGGTAGCCTATGTGTAATGCCATATTCTATCAATAAAGCAATAAAATAAAACTATAAATTCATTTTATCCTACTTCTTAGGAGATATTGGAGGGTCCTTAGTTCTCCCATCCACAACTTCTTTTAGCTTGTCCTCCAAAAGCAGGAATACTGCAAAATGTCATATACCACATCAATCCACAATAAGTAATAAAAACAAAATATTTAAAAATTATTATTATGTTAAGATTACCTAAACAGTTATAAAAGTACCAGGTAGATTTATCAACAGAGCTCTCATTCAGCACATTCAGACCAATAACATTCTTGTACTTTCCTAAGACGACTTCAGGTCTGATAGATCTGTTGACACTAACCATTATGACCATTTCACTTCTTTACTATACAGATGTTTTCCCATTGACATTGTCCCTCAAGTCCTCTCAAAGACCTTTGACATGGTTTTTCATGAGCTCCGGAAAACTAAATTTGCAGCTGCAGCTCTAGGTGGCTTTGTTGCTTGGTAGACAGAGGAATTTCCATCGGCAGAACCTAGGTTGTCCAAGAATTTTAGTTGATGGCATCCTATGATTCTCTCCCTCTACAACCATCTTAACAAGTGTTCCAAGCTGGAAGAAGTTATGGATGGAAGAACCAAGGGCTCTCTAATATTTCCTAAGAATTAAAGTGAATACATTGTATTATTATTTTTTAATTGATAAAGTATGGCATTATTCATACCTGAACACTCATTGATCATATATATATATATATATATATATATATATATATATATATATATATATATATATATATATATATATATATATATGATATATATATATATATATATATTTATGTATATATATATTGCTCTTAGATTGAATAGGAATTATTTATTCTGTTTGCGTTAAATTTTGACTTAGGCTGTTTTTTTTAGTTTCTGAAGTAAAGAGAAAATTTTAAGTTTACTGATATTTAGCCATACTTCCATATATCTAAGAATGACTTAGTATAGAGGAGTCCAGCTTAATCAAAGCTGTTCAATAAATAGTGACTGAAAACATGAGAAATAATATACAACTCAGAACAAGAAAATTTTCCCCCATTGTAGTATTGCTATTCATTCATAGTGCTGTGTATAATTGCTTTTCTTCTGATTCCAATTATCCCTGCATATCTATTATTTTTTAAAATTACTAACGTTCTTATGAGATTTTGTTGTTTATGAAGATTGTTTTGTAAACAACATGAGTCTGTGATGAAAAAAAAACAAAGAGAAAAAAAAAGCAAGTGCAGGGTTTTATGAGGCAAATGAAATACTGAATGAAATAAAACAGATATATAGAAGGGACAACTGCCTTTCTTCTTCAGATCTACAAGAATAAGTTATAAGGAAACAGGTTCACACTGTCTGAACAAAAATGTAAACAAACCAAACAACATGGAAACCATCAAAAATAACAAATAAATAAAATTAGCAGAATTAAAAATTTTTAACTAAAACACTCCTATTTTGTGTCTTGATGTCCTGGTACATCAGAATGAAACAAGTTTGAGTTTGGGGTGTACAGAAAGCTTATACATAATGAGCAGTACTCATGGGTGCCCATAAGCTGAATTCCAGGGGGGGGCAAACCTCGTCAAATTGGCACTTTTAATACTATATAATAGAAATCTCAGAACAAAAATATAAAAATAAGGCAGCATCATTCAGCCAGGGGGGGCGGGTGCCCCCCCCCCTGCCCTCCTTATGGGCGCCCATGGCGGTATTAATGTCTAATCCTTCTCCTGCTGTGAATAGAGGGGTATTGACTTCGTTAGTTGACAGAGCAATATGTATATATTCACTATGTTTTCTTAATTCAGAGTTTGATGACAGTAGAGAATTCTGATTTGGATTTCCAAATGATCCCTGATTTGGATTGGGTACTTGATCTCCTTAATGAATTTGGTAATTGAAAAGCGTATTAAAAAATTAACAAAAATAGATGGGGATAATTGAGCTAAAAGGAAAGTGTAGTTTCTATTGGTCTTCCTTATATTAAAGGAGTTTCAGACCAGATTGCCAAAAATCTAAGAAAAAATAATATTTTTACTTATTTTGAACCTAGCAAAACTATCAGATCACAAGATTATCCTTGTAAAGACCCCATCCCTGAGTTCAATAATTATGGTGTCTACAGGATTCATTGCTTCTGCAGTTTAGGGTACATCAGAAGGGTGGAACAATGCCTTATGGACAGAACATCTCAGTACTGTATGTCATTTGATAACGCCTTCAAAAATAAAAAAAACCTGAAAATTTTAATTTAGCCCTTACTGAGCATATCTATGACCACCCACACCATAACACTTTTTTTTACTAGGCTGCCTCAATTTCTCACAACAAGGGTATAGCCCAGCAATACAGTGAGGTGTTTGGCATCCATAAATATCAAAATTTAGGTTTGGCTTTTAACAGGGATATGGGTGATTTTAAAATATGTGACTCTTATTTTGGTTTTCATAGACAAGAAGCAGATAGTTTATTCACCACTGACCTAACTGTGTCCCTTTCACAATTACAAAGGCAACGCTTGCCCCCAACCCCTCAGATCAACATGGGCTAGTCCAAAAAAAACACCAGTTTAAAATGGGCAAAATCTTAAGTTGTATGTTTCCGAGCTACCTATTTGGGTTCACTTACCTAGCTAGTGAAATAAATTTTATCAAATCAGTAACTGATCTAGTATTGTGCAAGTAGTATTGTTTGTTGCTAATTGTAGATTTTGGATGAGTGGCTCAATTTTAGAGTTTAGCTCTTTAGCTTTTACATTTTTAATTCTGATTTTTTTTTTGCCATTTTGATGGTTCTCTGTGTTGTTTGTTATCTGGGTTTGCTTCCTGTTTTGTTTTTTTTATCCAGTTTGTTTTGTTCACATTTTCGTTAAGACAGTGTAAACGTGTTTCCTTCAAACATTTTCTTGTTGCGCTAAAGAAGAGAGGCGGTTGTCTTTCGAAAATATCCGTTCTGTATCATCCAGTATTATCGTTGGCCTTATAAAACCGCATTTTTGCTTTTCTTGTCTTTTGTTTTTTATTGTTTGTCAGGTGGTTAACTTCAGCAGGTGATTAAAGGAATTTCTATTGAAATCTGTCTGCTCCAAATTTTCTAGCCTGGTTAGTTCTCAATGAGGCATAAATGCTAAACAAAAATTGCAAAAGAATGAATGCTGCCATTGAAATTTAAAATTTTAATATGTGCTACCTCTTCTGGGTTTCAAAACCCCTCTTCCTTCAAAACACTCTTGACACCATAGATTTGGCTTTATGACCAGTGACTAATGGATTTGTGCTGTGGGTATATTTTTTACCATTAAAAGTCATTGAAATTATAGTTTAGCATCAGCATAATTCTACCAAAATCAGTTAAAGAAAAATTGAAAATGGAAATATTGTTGCTTAAAAATACATTGTTTATGTTAATGGCCTAAAAAATTAAATATGCTGTTTCTCCTTAAAACCAACTCTGTTCTCTGTTGCATGATATCCAACCACCGATGTAACTTTCAAAATACACCGTGTATTTAAGCTCCTGCTGTCCTGTTACTTTGCCATAAAACATTAAATCCAACTCAATCATTGCTGTCATTACTAGAAATGGTAGATGCACAAGCTAAGGCAATGGTAGTTTGTCTCAAAACACAACATCTATTATTTGCTTCTGATGTGTTCAATGGTATGAACAATTTGATTTTGTATTTGTCATAAAATAATTGCCATATAAACACTCAAAACTCTGTTATTTGTTTCCATTATTATTTATAATATTGCATAGTCATTTGTATGATGTTAGATTTTCCGACCCTTAGACTATTGAAAATGAATAAAATATAAATTTACACAAGTTAACTGAACATATTTTACGGTTCTTGCTTGAAAATAACCCTCCGTGATAGAGGAGAAATCCATAAACAATAAGATTGTTGAGCCTGCTTGTGGCTGAGCTGTGTAGCTGAACGGTTTGTATTTTCTTTATAAAATTTTCCCTGGTTGTAGGTATTTGCCTAACCAGTTTCAAGTGAATCCGGATGACTTATTGCAGAAGTTAGATGGAGCTCGGATATTCTATACCTGTCTAAAAACTGATCCCCTCTCCCCTTGGCCCACTGTACTTGTCCAATTAATCTCAAGCAGATCTCAGCACTTTTTTGCAAGCGATTGGTGAAACAATTTCTATATTTCTGCTGAAAAGATGGTGGTTGGCAGGACCGACTAAGATTATACCTGCAATTATGCATATTGAAAATTCGTTTCACGATTTTATTTTAAACAAGATGTAACATGTCTATATTTATACTGAAAAGCTTGCAGTGGGAGGGTTGAGGATGTAAGAGGGGCCACTGGCCTACTATGGAACTCTGATCACACTGATTGAAAATTTTTGTGTACTTCTGGTTGAAAACAAGTTATAGTTGTCTACTGTTCAGCTAACAAGTTGGGGGGGGGCAAGGGCCCATTTTGTGCCTTTGTCAATGAAGACTGGAAATCCTTACATGATTCCCTTTTAACATACCTAATTTTTTCCAAAACGCTGGTGAAGGTGTGTGACTGATGTACAGGTTCACTTGAAATCTGGTCGGCAGGCACTTACAGCCAAGAAGTTGTTAATCAAGAACTTTAGACCATTGACTTTACAGCCCAAGCGCGAGGAGCTCAAGTTACATTATTTTGGAATGTAACTTTTTTTATCTGCTGCAGTTAATGACTTAAGTCAGATATGTAAAGTATGTTGATTATCAGGGGCGAGAGGCTGATAACTAAACGGTTTGATCAATGACGAAGAATAAAAAAAAACAGAGTATTTCTCGCACAACACTTTCATCAATCAAGCTGACCAAAGTTTGCTGAACTTTTCACCTTAGACCTTAGATCCGCATGTCCCTTCAGAGGCACCTGGGGAATGAAAAAGAAGCCGCTGGTTATTCCCATTGGTTTTTTGCAGCCAGTATGTCCTCCCACTGGGGTGGGATTGGTGTTTGCAGGTTACAAAGACCTGTCGGGCAAGTTCGTCGTAATGCGTTTCTGGGCTTGCCTCTGCGGTGTGAACCTATTCATTGCCATTGGAGTACTGCATTAAGTAACTTGAGATTATCCATATGTATTACGTGGCCAAGGTATCGCCGCCTGCAAACTCTTATGACATCTGTCATAACAGACTGTCTTAAAAGATATTAATGATCTTAAAGATAATTTTTGTTTTTTATTCTTTGAATTTCTATTTTACATTTTTATTTTATTTTCACTTCTAAAAACTGTTTCTTAACAATTCTAGCTGTCATTTATTTTTTAAATCTGTACAAAGTTTTTTAGAAAAACGGAAGTGAAATCTCAGATCGAATATTATACTTTTTCTTTGCATAATGATAATGAAAGATCTTAAGCCAAAATTAGGAAAATGGTTATCTGTGTCACTTCGTCCTCTTTTAGGAACACAAAAATCATATTTAAAAAAAACTCCACGGATCTCACTAATAAGTTAAAAGATTTTTAAATTGGAAGAGAATTGGAAGAGATTTTTGAAGAATTGGAAAAATTCAATTCTCTGCAGTCCTGATGTTGTTTCAATTGTATTCTAATTGTAACATAAAAAGATGCAAAGGTATATTAAAGAGTAAATTACAAAAACATTTTGACTTATTCAAGGATGTAACTTTAGCAAGTTTATATGTTAAGGTTATTATGAAATTGGTTATTCTGAAAAATGAATTTTCTTTTTTTTTTGGTTTCAGGGTAGATTTTTTCAAGCAAGTGTGTGGTTTACCTATGGGAGTGACACTTAGTCCTTGGTTGGCAAACCTTTATATGGATTATATTGAAACGTCTGGTATAAGTAGTTTTAGGTTTTCTCATTGTTTATGGAGCAGATTCATGGATGACATAGTTTGTATGTGGAAATATGGTGTTGAAGCCTTTTGCATTTGCATTTTTTGCCAGAAGAAAGATCACGGATGCGTGTTTGTTTGTTTGTTTGTTTTTTTTCTCAGGGGTGATCGTATTGACCCAGTGGTCCTAGAATATCGTGGGAGGGCTCATTCGAACGCAAATTAAAAGTTCTAGTGCCTTTTTTAAGTGACCAAAAAAATGGAGGGCAACTAGGCCCCCCACGCTCATTTTTTTCCCAAAGTCACCCGATCAAAATTTTGAGATAGCCATTTTGTTCAGCATGGTTGAAAATATGATAAATATGTCTTTTAGGATGACTTAATCCCCCGACGTCCCCAGGGGGAGGGCTGAAAGTTATGAACTTTACCCAATGTTAGCATATAGTATTGGTTATTGGGAAGTATAAATACGTTTTCAGAGGGGATTTTTTCTGGTAGTGGGGGGGGGGGGAGTGGATCGGGGGATATGTGGGAGGATCTTACCATGAAGGAAGTTTTAATGGTAGAAGAGACATTGCTATGAAGGGGGCGCCGGATTTCCCAGCATTTTTTAAATAAAGATCAGAAATTATATATAAAAAAACAAGTTTTTTAACTGAAAGTAAGGAGCAACATCAAAACTTAAAACGACAGAAAACATTACGTATATGATTGGGTTCATCCCCTAGTCAATACCTCGCTCTTTAAGCCAAAGATTATTTAGTACTTTCATAAGAGCTATTTATTCTAATTAATGGCATTTGTGATTAAGGGGTCATTTTTAAAGAATTGGAACAAAATTCGAACTTTAGCTTAAAGAGCAAGGTATTTACTAGGGGGCGAATCCTCTAATATACGTATTAAAAATATAAGAATATAGAGGTTCGTTACGTAAGTTAATTCGTAAGTTACGTATACTTATTACTAATAAAAACGTTCGTAAATAAAAGTAAACAGGTTTCGAGAAAGCCATTTAACCAAATAAAAGTAAAATTAATATTAAAATTTTTTTTTTAATTATTCATGTACGGTGAGCCAAAATCAAAACCTACATTAATTCAAAACGTTCTAAAATTAAATAAAAAAACAAGTTTTTTTTAACTGAACGTAAGGAACGACGTTAAAACTTAAAACGAACAGAAAATATTCCGTATATGAAAGGGGCTGTCCCCTCCTCAACGCCTCGATCTTTACGCTAAAGTTTGACTTTCTCACAACTCTATTTTTTTTTTTACAATGAAAAACTTTTTCGTAAAGAGCGAGGCGTTGAGGAGGGGACAGCCCATTTCATATACGGAATAATTTCTTTTCGTTTTAAGTTTTAACGTCGTTCCTTACTTTCAGTTAAAAAAAAAAATTTTTTTATTTAATATTAAAAGAACTGCAGTTTCAGTCTTCAGAATTGGATTTATTTAAAAGTTTTATCTCTTTACCATATGTGCCGGGTTTGGGGGAAAAACTTAAACGGATTTTACAGACATATAACATTGATACATGTTTCAGTTAAAAACACCTTTAAGCAGTTTCCTTAATTCTGAAAAGGATATGACTCGGGGGCAATTGGGTTAGTGGGGTTTATTGTATTCCTTGTTCTTATGGGAAGTTTTACATTGGCAGAACTCACCAACAACTTGTTGAAAGATTTATTGAACATCATAATTTAATAGAAAAAGCTCTAAGATTAAGCAGGTCTCCTGAAATTGTTGTTTCGGCGTTGGCTGAGCACATTTCAACCTTGGTCATCATGTAAAATTTGATAATGCCAGGGCCATTTTCAATGACAGAGGTTATACTTAGCTAGCAAGGGAAGCTATTGAAATTAAAAAAAACATATGTTTGCAAATGGTTCAATAAATAGGGATACATAAATTTTTAATATTGATCCAATTTGAAATAACTCTTATTAGTAACAGTAACCCAAGTGGTCTGTTACGGCAATTGTCTTTTAATATTGGTGGTGATTTTTTATGTGTTTTTAGTTTGTTTTAGTTTTTTAATCTTTGTTTTTTTTTATGCTGAAGACACCTTGTTTTTATGCAGGTGAAATATCTGCGTCGTTTTTTTTTTGTCTTTTCGCTACTGGCCGAAATCTCGTTTTGTCTGTTTTCTTCATTGAGTTTTCTCTCTTTGTTTCTTCACATAATTATATAACTTCTGCATTCTCCCTTGATCATCTGCTGAAGTTTTCATTTTCATATTTGCATCTTAGATTTATACATATTTATTAAAGAAAAAAAAATGTCTGAAATGGAAATAATTTCTGAATTTCTATCGAAGTTCTGTGTTTCATATTTGTGTCTCCAATTTCTATAAAGTTCCTCCAACTACCCGTATTTCAAACATAAGATTATAGATTTCCTTTATCCAATGTTGGCGTTTTTCTCTGAACTCACCACTTAGCTTTCATCAAAGTTACAGCTGTCATATTTGTCTTTCAAATCTCTACGAAGTTTCCACAAATTAAAAAAGTTACTCTCTTGAATCCAACTTTATAGGTTTTCTTTTATGCTGTTTCATAACTGCAGCTCATTCTTCCGAATTTACTACCGACAAAGACGACGAAGCTGGTGACAATGAACCCACACGTCTTCACGATCAATTCGAGGATACTCCTGTATCTGAGAGCAATGCCGAACAAACTAAAGTAAACGAAAGTCTTGGGGAAGAAGATAATTCAACTCATTTCATTAATCCAGTTCCTCTGGGGTTTTCTGTCAGTGAACTTACAGATGTGGAAAATGAGACTCAGTCAATCTCGAAGAAAATTGCTTGCAGTAATGAAATTATCGAAAATTGGGATGAAAAATCTGACAGTCCTTCTATCAAGGTGAGAATTACCTGATTTATATCTAGATTGTGTTAGTACTTCTTCTTCTTTTACAGGTGTTTGGTATATAATCAGCCGCCGAGGGTAAAATTAGAGATACGTATTTTATTTATTACAAGAGGCAAGTTGGGGTTTGCAGTGTAAGAAGAGGCTAGTTAATTCTGGTTATTGCCACAATAAACAAATGAGAGTGAATGCTCCAAAATTCTGTTTTTTTTTCTTGTTTCTATCGTTTTTGCTCATAGTTCTATCATTAAAAGGTCTCGGCCGTTTCCAATACATGCTTTTTAGCTTTTGCTTTTTCAATTAATTTTTCTACACCTCTATATTTTGAAGAATATGGTTGGATGGGATGTATTTTGGACTAAAACAGGTTTTTGTACTTGAATTGTAAAAATAAAATAAGTATAAATAAAAACTATATTCTGTGTGAGATGAGCAATTCTTTATCACTTTATGCTAGTATTATTACAGCTTGGTTCTATTAATACTTGTAATATTGGATTTAGTATACATACTGTGTATGATACGAACAATGGTAGTTCTGGTCTCTCTTGCGCTCGGGGCAAAACCTTGATTGAACCATTTGTAAATCGGATTAGAATCTTGTATATTGTCGTAACCAAAACAAAAGGATGTACTTTATTTTTTTTTATAATTATAAAAGAGATTACAAATAAGGTTTCTAAATCTCTTGCTGAAAATTTTTGTTCAAGGTTTAACCGTAAAATGTGTATTAAAATTGATGTGTGTAGATTAACAAGGTATCTCATATACACTATCTAGTGAATTCTGAGTTTGAATTGAATTAAACTTTATTAAAAAAACAATACATAATTTAATCATTTGACAAGTAGCCGTCCATAAAGAAACAAAGCTCTGAGGACGAACGATTACAATAATCAATATCAATAAATTCAACTAAATAGCTAAAAAAAAATGTATACACATATAATAATAACAAATAAAATAAATTTCAAAAATCAATCCCTCTCGTCAAAAAAAAGGAAAAAAATTAGATAAATAAAAATTAACAGAGACCATGCTCCTCATCCTCCCATCACATTAAATAATTCTTCAATATTTTCTTAAATTGCTGTAGATGTTGAGCCTCCTTATGGTATCGCACACAATTTACCTGATTCAATGGCTCCCCACTCAACAAAATTTTTCCACCAAGACCAATCGGTGTTCCCAATCTACTATACACCATAAAATTAGTTCTACTCACATTTACTGATAAAAGGCTAAGACTAGTGAATGTATAAAGTTGAGCCGTTAAACTATTAACCTTTTCTATTAAAGATTCAAATGAATAGAAAAAGTAAGAGCAGTATCATCTGTAAACGAAGTAAGGCAAGCCCCCGGCAGGTAGAATTCCCATCGTATCAACATAAATAAGATAAAGCAGTGGACCTAGAACAAAACCCTGCGGAGCACCACTTCGGTAAAATACTGACCAGAAATAAAATCATTTAATATAACTAACAGATCTTCCAGTTAAAAAGCTTTCAAACCACTTCAGATGTAAATATCTGACACCCAAACATTCTCATCTACGTAATAAGATATCAAAGTCTACTGTATCAAACGCCTTTCTAAAATCTACAAATACTGTAAGAGCAAGTTCACCTTTTTCAAGATGAGTATTCAACTTTCAAATTCAAACTTTCAAATTCAAACAAAATTCAATTTCAAACTTTCAGTCAAAATCACGCCATCATCTTCAGCATACCAGAGAACCCTAGAGTAGAAGTTTCAAACTCCTATATACAAAAATGTGGAATTTTGATATTTTTGCCAGAAGACAGATCACGGATGCGGGTTTATTTTTATTTTTTTTTTCAGGGGTGATCGTATTGTAATATTGGTCCTAAAAGAGCGGGAGAGGGTGCAATTGAGCGAAAATTAAAAGTTATAGTATCCTTTTTAAGTGAACAAAAAGATTGGAGGGCAACTAGGCCCCCTCCCACGCCCATTTTTCCCCAAAGTTATCTAATCAAAATTTTGAGATAGCCATTTTTTTCAGTTTAGTTGAAAGATGTCTTTAGGTGTAAAATTCCCCCCCCCACAGTCCGTGGGGAGAGATCTGTAATTTATGGAATTTCCCATTGTTTACGTAAATTATTTGTTATTGGAAAGTATGCAGAAATTTTTTCGGGGTGGGGGTGTGCTTGGAGTGGATTTCTATAGGGAGAATCTTCCTGAAGGAAGGAAATTTTTGGGGATGAATTTTCCAGGGGAAATGTTAGACTGGGGGGATTTAACAGATTTACTATACGAAATTCTTTTTAATTGTCTTATATTCTCTTTGCCAAACTTTAAATGCGGAGATGTTCCAGGGGAATTATCAGGGGGCTATTTTCCTTGTGTTTTGATTTCCGGGAAATAATTTCCTTGGAAGGGGGCATTTCTGAAATGACCGAGAAACCGATTAGAGATTAAACTCTTATTCAAATGAAAAAATGCTAAGAAGAATTTTTCAGGCTGCATCGTCCGCAAGCAATTTTACGGAGAGGGGGATTTTCAGCGAGGATGGAACTGTCTGGGAGGGAATTTGACGGAAGGGGGTCACTTTACTTTGGATGAAATTTCTACCGAGGAATTTTCCGTGAGCGGGAGGGGTATCTTTCATAGAGAGTGAGCCAGATTTACCGGCATTATTTGAAAAACGATCAGAAATTAAATAAATGTAAAAGTTTTTTAATTGAAAGTAAGGAGCTACATTAAAACTCAAAACGAACATAAGCTATTCCATATATCAAGGAGTTGCCCCCTCCTCAATACCCTGTTCTTTAAAGTAAAGTTTAACTCTCTCTAAAAATTTTTTAAGAGCGTCTACTTAAACACGTGGGTCGTTTAATAGGAACAGAGTACTTTTTTTTAAAAGAGCCAAAACCCTTAATTTCCAGAGCAAGGTATTGAGGAGGTAACCCTTCATTTTACGGTCGGGGAGGGGGTCATTGTTGAGGAGGGGGCCAAATTTGATATGCAAATTTCGTTTCAATTTTTCATGTACGGTGAGCCAAATTTGAACCTGCATTAGTGGGAAAATGTTCAGAAATTAAATAAAATAAAAATTTTTTTTACCTGAAAGTAAGGAGTGACACTAAAACTTAAACGAATAGACATTATTCCGTATATGAAAGGGCTGTCCCCTCCTAAACGCCTTGCTCTTTACTCTAACTTTTCACTCTTTGTCACAACTCGACTTCTTAAAACAACAAAAAAAATTTTAGTGTAAAGAATGTGGCGTTGAGGTGGGGACAGCCCCTTTCATATACGGAATAACTTCTGTTCGTCTTGTGTGTTAGTGTCGCTCCCTACTTTCAGTTAAAAAAACTTGTTTTTTTTAATAGTATTGAAAGCGTGTTCTTAATTATTTTTATTTCACTCTAATGAATTAACTCTTTTCATTTCACTTTATGTATCAGTCCTTGTTGAGCTTCCCTGAAGTAAGGATGTTGGGACTGTTTTAAAAGTTTCAGTTCAATTTTTTTTTTTTTTTAGAATTTGGTATGATATCAAACTGAAAGGCGCTCTTAGTATTTATTCGATGATTCGAATTCGATTGACTATAAGAATTTTGTTCGATTGGATTTTGGTCTTATTTGAGCCATAATTCAATTTTGCGGCTCAAAATTGTAGAGATTGGCACTTCAATGTGGCAAGGTCTCTTATGTTACGGAAAAGTAGTACTAGATCTAAAAAATTTCGTTCTAACGATACCGTTCCCGATATTCTACTACCGATGGCTCTTTGCCATCACCCAGGGAAGAAAATGAAAAAAGAAACAAAGAATAAGCATGTGACGGTGAATAATTTGTCGGGAACACTGTATAAATTTGAGTTTGTGCACAAAGGACCCCGAAACCCGTGATGTATTATTTATTGGACATGCTGAATTTGCTGGTATAATTTTCATCAATTTCAACTCTTTTTAGGAAATTCTCCCCCTTTTCTAAATTTTACAAGTGCAACTATTGAAATCTTTGATGGGTAACTAACTTATTGAATTTTACGTAAGCTGGGATCACCATAAAAATCATAAACTTTTGAAAATAATATATATATATATATATATATATATATATATATATATATATATATATATATATATATATATATATATATATATATATATATATATATATATATATATATATATATATATATATATATATATATAGTGTATTGTTATCACAATAGTTTCTTTTTTAGAGTTTTGGTTTTTGTTAAATAGGGTCACTTTTTACTTACGGTTCATTGCCATAAACCATTTGATTACGACATATATATGTTATTCATTCTTTATTCGTGCCATTTCCTATACTAGTTTAAAGAAGAAAAATGTCGTGAGCTATTGAGTTCACAAAATTTGTTTTTATTTGTATATTCTTGGATCGCCAGTTTAGCACCTGGTTGGTTGTATGTAGAGGGCACATGCCCTAGATTGTCCTCTACTTACTTGACAAATCGACATGCAGCTTCATTGTGTTGGCATCTAATTCAGCTACAAGTTTTACAATTAAAAGAATTGAAATAACCATCAAAGTAAATATCTATTTGCTTTACTTTCTGTTCAATTTGAATCAATTTCCAGATCGTTGATGGTCCTCAATTGAACTCTTTCTTGGTCCATAATCCAAATATTACTAACAGAACTAGTGTTGCGCCTTGTGCTCTGGTGTATTTCTACGCTCCTTGGTGTCATCACAGCGCTAGGGCTGCACCATTCATGAATGCCCTTCCCAGAGCCTTTCCAAGTATTCCAATGCTGGCTACAAACTCAATGAAGTATCATAGGTAGGTTTGCTTATAACCTCTAAGCTGTTTAAAAAATGAAATACGAATAAAACTGGTTTGTTTATCATTGTTGACGTCAGACTTAATATGTTGACCTGGAAAACACTCTGAACTTACGTCAGGTGTATACGTGTGCAGATCTATTTATATCATCAAATTTGGCCTGTGTTGCCTCGTGATTTTTTTTTTTTTTTGGTTTCCGGACTACTAATAAGCTTTCTTTTTCAGTACATATTTCATATGTTGTTTACACGTGGTTAAAAAATTGTATTTCCCAGGGGAGTTTTGATGCTTAAATGTTTTTCTCTCGTTCAGACGTCAATAAAAAGTTTTAAAAAAATAATGAATTGAATAAAAAATACCTTTTACATGCTAAGTTGGTCTTAAGTAGAACAAACAACCTATAATACTTCTTGAGTATCTCTTTCATCTATCATTACCTGTTAGGGATGTGATGAAGCCTTTGAGTAAGGAAAAATGTATGTAATTCATTTTTCTAAGTATAAAAATAAAATTGGTCTATGGTTTTGTCTTCTGTCACACTCGGGTTTACGTGGAGACCAGATGGACATTTGCCTTGCAGAATTTGAGGGGTAGCAAGAGTTTTTTTTTCGAAAATGTTTTTGTTTTTCTTTTTCGCAGAAGCGTAAATTTTTGGAAGCGAGGCCCCTCCTTAATTGACACGCTTCTATAAAGAGGTGCATCGAAAATTTATGCAGATTTTCAATCCGTGTTCCCAAAAGTTCTCCTTCCCATGCACCCTGAATTTTACAGTAAAAATATTATTAAAGAGATATTGTACAGAACTATGGCCGATCGAATATTTTGGATTGAGTATTCAAATTTTTTCTTAAAATTTAGATCGCAATCCAACTATTTCGTTTTGAAGCAGAAAAATTGAGAAAGCTTCGCAATATTCGTAAAATCGACCCGTGATGAGACAGTGTTAATCGAAAAACGAATAGAAAAACTTAGAAAAAAATTCCCCAAAAAAAACGCATAAGAAAGAAAAGATCCGTATCAAGATTTAAAACGACTACAAAAAAAATCGTAAAATAAATGAAATTTCAAGTGAAGAGAACCTCTATGAATGAATAAATGAATCTAAGACAAACATAAATTAAAAGGAATAATCACATCAAGCTTAAAAATAGCGGATGCTGCAATTGATGAGTAGATGAAACGTAAAACGAACAGAAATTATAATGAATAATCAAGTCAAACTTAACCAAACAGAAATCACTTTATTTAAGTGTGTGGCTAGCCCCACCCTAAACCCTGTGAAAGCTAGAGCGTTCCAAAGGCAGAGCGTAAACCCTGTGAAAGCCAGATTCGATCTTTGCTTGAAACAAAATGTAGTTCCTGTAGTTTCTCCTAATATTGTTTCTAGTTTCTTATAGCTGTATCTTATCATTCTCATATTCAAAAATACGAAATTGTTTACATTTTCTAGAATTAAAAGTCGTTATATTTTAAAGTAATCTTGCTCATTAGTCTGATATTTCTTAAATTTTTACCCATACTATCCTACTTTTTAACATCTTTCTTTCAAGTGCAGAAAAATTTAATTGCTAAATCGTTTATTGATTCAATTCAAAATACTGCCTCAGCTAATTAAACAGATTGCGTCAAAAATTACGTACGTTCATTTTAGAAGTTTTATTTGGGGATCTATTGTCTTTATGTTCGAAAGACATAGAATCAGATGGATAAGTTTTCGCCAAAAGAGTCTTTTTGAAATAGTAAAATTAAATTGAAAATCACGAATTAGATTATTCTGAGGAATAGATTTTTTTTTTCTTATAGTCTTGATTAGTATCGTCGTTTTCAAATTTTGTCGTTAACGTTTTGACAAATAAAACCCTACTTTTTGAAAGAGAGGTCGTTCTCAAGAAAGAACGGATTATATTAAAGCATTTTAGAGGATTTGAGGGGTGGGAGTAGCCCCGCTCTTAATTATGGTAGACCTTATTTATAAACCTTAAATGTAAATAAAACGGAGTAAATATAGTTTTGGCTCTTTATTTGGCTGCTTGTACAAGTTAAGCAATATATTGTGAACATTATTTGCAAGTAGTTTTTGACGGTTTCGTTGAATTGAGTTTGGTTTTTCCTAAATTAATTCATTCAGTTTCCTTCGCTTTTTATCAAAATTACACTTCCATCTTGAAAAGGGAGGAATTGCGATTTTTTAATGGATGGGGGGGGGCTAATATAATATACGCCACATAGAAGGCTATTTTTTGAAAACCAAGGTGATTCAAAAAGTATGGTCCGGATTTAAGCTGTTTTCATCTTTTTTCCAGACAGCCAGGCACGTAGGCAGGGGTGTTGATTTGGGCTTATGCCTCCCCCCTCTGAAATATAGAAATTGTCACGATTTTCTGTCTATTCAAAACTTCTTTTTTCTATTCTCTTTTTTTCAAATTCCCGTATAATTTTCTTATTTCTGGATTTTTTTTTTAGTCTTTCCTAATCCCCCTCCTTCGCAATAAATTTCTTTGTACATGTGTGACGGCAGTCTCTATTTGTGGCTTTCCAATTTTTAATGTTTGGAAAAAAGTGAAGTCCATTTCTTGTTGTTGACATAATACTGACAAAGAAATTGACTTGGGAAACAATCTAAACTTGTATAAAAAGTATACTCAGGAGGATCTATTTATGCCATAAAATAGAGTTTGTGTTTTCTCCTGATTGTTTTTAGGTTTCTTTGTTGCTTTTTTCCTTTTTATTATATTACTGAAGTAGGTGGTGGGTATATATATATATATATATATATATATATATATATATATATATATATATATATATATATATATATATATATATATATATATATATATATATATATATATATATATATATATATATATATATATATATATATATATATATATATACATTATATATAATGTATATAATGGTGGTGGGGTACCACCACCAGTTTGTTTAATCTTATTGACCTTGGTGAATTAAGTTCATTCTTTTGAGAAGTTAACTCACTGCCGCTAAATTAGCAAGTAAAACAGTCGTTCACTTTTTCAATTACAATCGTAAAGTTGAACAAAAAGTTCTATCTACGGGACCGTAGGGGACTCCTATCTACGGGCATTGTAGGATAAAGCCACCGACTACCACAACATATCTGCGATGGGTGGATCTAAAGACTCTGTAGCAGCTCATCATTACCACTCGTTGATAATTTGTCTCTTCACTTGCATGTTCAGTACACCTAGGAAGAAAGTGTACTCAAGTTCTACGGTGGAATATTTGTGCACTCTATTCTCAGTGCGTGTTTTGAATTTCCTACAGCGACATTTCTTCTTACGCCTATAACCAAATGACGCTCAGATATGTTTACAATCTTTTATTAATAAGCTCAAAAGAATAATGATAACGTGAAAGTTTTTTTTGTTATAAAATTGAGTCTGCGGTGCCTTGTGATTGGTTTCGGTAATTTTAAACTAAATAAAAAAAATTGTTTCATGTGAAACTAAAAAGTTACAATAAACCTTAAAATGAAAAGAAATCATCATATGTATAATCTGTACTCATCAGGAATGTAATTTTGCGAAAACCTTAGTAGGCCAGAGCCAAGGTCATGTCCAGGATTTTTGTTCGGGGGCGGTGTACAAAAAAATATAAAAAAAACGGCAAGCCAAATTTTTTTTTACGAATTTTTGTTACGTTTTTTGATTCGGGCAATAATTTCGGGGAAAGGGTTCAAGCCCCCCCCCATACCAACTGGATACGACCTTGACCAAAGCAAGTGATATTTAAATATTCCCCTTTTTTAATGAACAGCCCCTTTTCACGGTTTTATTGTCATTGTCTTACATCAGCTATATTTATGGCTGATTGATATAATTACTGACGCAAGGCTAGCAAAGAAATTGACCTGGAAAACACTCAGATATTGTTGATGAAATTGACTCATGTGGTTCTATTTATATCCTCAGAATTGGTCTGCGTTGCCTCGTGATTGTTTTGGTCTCCAAGCTGCTAATAATTTTCCCGAATACAAAAATAAGATCCAAAAGTCAACATTATATAATATAACTTGTATTTCTAGTGTGCGTTCCATTGCTTAAAGCCTTTTGTAGACATCTAAAAATAAATGTTTTATTAAGAGCTTGATTAGTCATTGAATGACTCATGGCCAAATTGTTTAACTTAACATTAATATTTAAACATATAAACATAAGCATTTGAACTTTTAACATGTAAAGCATTTGCTTAATAAAAAAAAAAAAAAAAAAAAAAAAAAAAAAAAAAGTTGGCACTAAATATATACTTATAAACTAGGAAAGGATTTACAGGGGTTTTGTGTGCATTGTGTTTGTGAACTTCTCAGTGAATATCCCCCTTTTCCCCCCAAGATCAATAAAGAAAACAAAAACTATGTTTTACTGATTGAAAGGTATACATTTAAATCAGATACATGTATTTTTTCGTGTGTTCTATAATTTTATGGCAAAAATAAAATATTGTGTTGAAAAAATGGTTCTGTCCTTTTTGGGTATTTATCCTTATTTTCAAGGAATATTTTAAGGGAATTAGAAAGTTAAGAGTCTCTCAGGTTCTTTGACATTCAAATCTGAAAAAAGTGGAGTTGATTGATCTGGTCTGCGAACAGCTCAGATGAGATATTTTGCTTATTGAATTAGATAAAAGTTGACCAATTGGCTTAGAGAGAAATTCATTTTTAACTAAAGACCAATATTCACAAAAAAATGATATCAAACAGACCTACCACGTGAAAATCTATATAGATTTGTTTGTGGCAGGTCTCAGTATTTTACTCACTTACTACATATATATTGGGTGAAAAAAAAAGAAGAAAAAATCCAATTTTATAAATAATTAAAAAATAAACCTCTTGGGAACCGTGAACCAATACTTACAGATGGCTTAGAATACTTATTAATTGATTTAATCCATCAATTCCTTTTGGAGGATAAAATGAAGCCCTTAAGGTTTGAGTTCCCTCTGAAACAAGGAATCGTATGACAAGCTTGCAGCTGTAGATCCCACAAAAAGACGAAACACTTGTATCGTTGAAGGAAATTGTCCTTTTATCGCCGATTTTTTAGCCAATTTCAAACATATTTTCAATTTAAAACCATGTACATCGAGTTTGAAAACGTAATTTAGCGGATGGATAGAATAGAATCTCAGCTAGGGAATGATACCAGAATTGTCGCTTTTCGTTGATAAGCCGTAGGAGAGTAGGAAAATGAAATAATAAAAATTGCATAGGGAACATTAACCTTGGCTTTGAGAGAAAAATATGCTTTATTTTTCAAGAAGCGATGTTTCATGAAAAACCAAAGTGAAGCTCCATTTTTTATGCATGGGAGTTCCATGGAAAAGCTAAGCTTCATCTTTTATGAAAGCAAAGACACATGTAGCCTTCCGTAAAAGACTTCCAGTATGTGCGAGTGCGGGAAATAATTGAGAGGATGGTCATTTCTGTGTTTTATAAACAAACATTTATGAACACCGTGATAAATTTAGGAAACTCTATTAGGCGCTGAGGATATTAATTAGGTGCTGAAGACCCTTAAGCGCTTGAAGCATCTTTTACTTCATTATTCATGGTATAAGATAGTCAAACATCTAATAATCATAATTAGCAAAAAAATAGAGCTGTGAAAACCAGGGCTCAACCCCCCCGCCCTCACCAAATTAATAGACCTGCCAATAATACCTCATAAGCAAAATTACGGGTATGATTCACCTTCTAAATTAAATGTATTATTTAATTTAATAGACTTGAACAAAAAATTGAATTTGAAAACCTGAATAGCTGATCTGTCCTAACAAAAAAGTTAACAGAATATATTATTTACCCTTGACGACAATTACTTCTTATAATTTTTGTTTTGATTTATGCTATTTTGAATTTGCCGTGCCGGGATATATCTCCCTTGTCCTTCTCCTGCTCCAATTTGTCATTTTTCTTCATTTTTTGTTTTTTGTTCTTCTTTATTATATTTTATTTGTGTCTTTTGGTGGATCATAAATTTATTTTTCATAAAGGGTTTATTTTTCATAAATTAATTTTTCATTCGAGTTTAGCTAACTATATTTTTGTTTGTCTATGTTGTGTTTTAAATAAAAATCTTGAATTTTCTAATAATTGACATATTTCGTTTACTTGTTGTACATTAATAAAATATTGAGAAAAACAGAAAATAGATCATTGGAATTGCCTTGACCGAAAACAATATACATGAAACTTACAATCGCTTTACTTGGACAACAAGGATAATCCCGTGGCTTGAACAACAAGGAAAATCACTTTTTTTTTAATTTTTGCCTGGGAGTCACCATCAATGTCGTCTTTTTTTTCCGCATGTAGCGGAGCACTGGGACATCATAGAGAGTTGTTTAGGGGCTCATTTCAAAATAAATTGTTATATCTAGTGTCTTTTTTAATTAGAAAAACATAACATTGAAAATGATTTATTTAACAAAAACTGTAGTTTCGTATACAAGATCATGAATGACATCATAATCGTAGGTTATAAGTAATATTTGTCATTTTATAATACTATATATGCCATTTTATATCATTTTATAGTAATATATATTATTACTCAAAGTAGTTATACACCGTTCCACATACATCCTACACACCAGTTCATTGTACAGACATAGACATACAAATACTACACAAAGACTGCTGCAAAGACATAGACTATATAGACTAAGATTGCCTGCAATAAGCGGGCGCTGCAATACCCCTAAATATATATTTACACCAACAATCCTTTTAAAATTTTATTTTGGATAAAACGTTTTAACTCAGGAATGCATGCATCTTAGTTTTGTATAGTTTCCAAACTTAATAAGACCAGAATTAGTATCAAACAATAAATAAAACCCAAAACGAACAGGTATTAAATAATCACATCAGAAATGACGATTAGAGATACTGATATAGGCGAATAAATGAAGTATATGCGAGTAGAGTATAAAACTTATACTGAAGTCAAACTTAACATAAACATAAAAATATTACAAACAGAAATTTGGTTACTGCCCATCCTCCTCCCCTCTAACCGTAAACTTTTTAAAGTTCATTGTGTCATTTGTGTTTTATCAAAAACTATACGAATTTTGAACAGTTTCCTTTAATTCTTCAAAACATCGACAACAAATAAAAAATCGAATCGAATCATTATAATAAAGATGATTGGATAAAATCAAATCAAGATGGCTGAAAAGAACAAATTAAAAATAAACTGAATGTTTAATATATAATGATATTAATTCCTGGAAATCTTAGAAATTCAAGTTTACAGACTTTATTTAATAAGTATTTTTTATTTTCCAATGTTAGATAGTGTACAACGTGCATAGTACTTTTTGGTTTTGTTCAATATTCCCCTCAATATTCCCTGGAAGTTTCGACTCAAAACCCTAGCCGTTCCTAAGAAATTAAAGATACGCCCATCTGACGATCTTGATTTTTATGGCGTATGTTGATTTAGTCACCATCCCAATCAATTTTTCGAAAAGTTTCAACTTAATACTCTTAGCTGATCCTGCGATATTGTATATGCGCTCTTTTGGATTTCATTAGATTAATTTATTACAAATCGACTTAGTTCAACATGATCAATAGGTAACCGCCCATGGGAAGACATAAATGCACTGGCACTGGGTGGTTACCACAAACTAATTCAGAGTACTTAAAAAATAAATTCTAAATTTCTAAGTAAATTTAAACTTTATTTTCACACATACTGACGAACAATCACATAAAACACAGAAAAAAAGGAAAAAAAGAAAATAAATAATAACATATATCTTCAGCCTCTGAATCATGGTTCCTCACCCCCCCCCCCTAACAAAAAATTCTTTACTTTTTTTAAAAACAAATTCTGGTGTTCAGCCGCATTAACACTATCTGGGAGGGAATTCCATACCCCCTCGCCCAGATGTTTCATTTGAAATCCAGTTCGATTTCCACTCCTATACTCTGTTACCAGATGTCATGCAAATCGCTATTTTTTCGAAAAAAAAAATCTAAAAACACCGATAGACAGACTTCATGAAAACAATTGTAACTAAAAACCGCAGCCCGGTTGTCACGAACTTGTCCCACATCTATCACCTTTAACTTCCTAAAACAAGCTACTGTATTATTAGTTCTTTAACGTACCCCCTTATCAAACGGACTGCCTTATTCTGTAATACCGGTACACCCCTAAAATTACCAAAAAATTGCTAGCCCATAACCCACAGCCGCACGATATATAAGGGCAAACAATCGCATAATAAAGAAGCAACATCACCCGACCGGTAAAAAGTGATTCAGTTGACGTATAATTCCAAGGCCTCTTGCAACTTTGATGCCACAAGGTCACTGTGACGTTTCCATGACATATTGCAGTCTCGATAAAAACCTAGATACCTCATTAAATAACCCTGTCCTAGAGAATTACCAGAAAATAAAATTCACCCGCCAAGACCTATTGGGTTACCCATTCGACCAAAAACAATAAAATGTGTCTTTTTTACATTAACCGCCAACATACTTAAAGACGTAAAAACACTGAAGTCATTTAATACCATATTTACGTTGTTAATTAACTCATCCACAGAAACACCACGAAAAGAAATAGCGGTGTTATCTGCGAAAGATGTAAGACACGAATCACGAAAATAAAATCTGCACGTAACCTCGCTGCACGTAAATCTGCGCGCACGTAACCTCGTCTAAATTAACCTTAAAAAGAGTTGACTTTAAGAAAGAAATTGTTACTTACTGAGAATTTTTTCATAATTTCTTGAATTAAATTTCTACATTGTGTAGCTAAGTGAAAACTGTTTGTGATAAAGAGAAGAAAAAAAAGAATTGTTCTGTTATTGAAATTTCCAGACTTCATTTACACGCAATAGATACCGAGAGTTCATAACACAAAGCCGTACGATATATAGGGGCTAATAATCGCATGATAAAGAAGCAACATCACCCGATCTGGTACGAAGTGCTTCAGTCGACGTATAATTCCAAGGCCTCTTGCAAATTTTGATGCCGCAAGGTCACTGTGACGTTTCCATGACATATTGCAGTCTAGGTAAAAACCTAGATACCTCATTAAATTACCCTGTTCTAGAGAATTACCAGAAAATAAAATTCACCCGCCAAGATCTATGGGGTTACCAATTCGACCAAAAACAATAAAATGTGTCTTTTTTACATTAACCGCCAACATACTTAAAGACGTAAAAACACTGAAGTCATTTAATACCATATTTACGTTGTTAATTAACTCATCCACAGAAACACCACGAAAAGAACTTTTAAGCGTTTTCTGACAAAAGATGTAAGATCTTAGCACATTGATGAGTGAAAAAAACGCCGCTTGAAAATGTTTCAAGTGTTTCAAAACAATCATACAATGCAACTTTTCCACACGCTCGAATTTTATCGTTAACTGCAAAAATGTCCGATCCGTTTGAACCTTGCAAATACAAATTGAGCGTCTACTGAAACACGGGGCTGTTTAATTAGAATTGGAAGCTTTTTTAAAAGTCCTAACAGCTTTAGCGTAACAAGGTATTGATGAGGAGACAACCATTCATATACGGAATAAATCTGCCAAAATAGATATGCAAATTTTGCTCTAATGTTTCATGTACGGTTTGCCAAATTCGAACCTCCATTAGTTGACCAACGTTTAGAAATTCAGTTAAAGAAAACAAGTTTTTTTAACTGAAAGTAAGGAGCGACATTAAAACTTAAAACGAACAGAAATTATTCCGTATATGAAAGGGGCTGTCCCCTCCTCAACGCCTCGCTCTTTGCGCTAAACTTTTTATTGTCTAAAAAGTAGAGTTGTGACAAAGAGTCAAATTTAAGCGTAAAGAGCGAGCCGTTGAGGATGGGACAGTCCCTTTTATATACGGAATGATTTATGTTAGTTTTAAGTTTTAATGTTGCTCCTTACTTTCAGTTAAAAGAAACTCGTTTTTGTTTTTTTTGTTTTTTTTACAGTAGAAGATATGTACCGCGGCTACCCATTTCCTCACACAGTATTTTAAATATAGGAGGGCTTGTAAGGGTTTTGTTTGAATATAATTTTCAATTTTCACAGCTGTATCAAGTACTTTTTTGAAATCATCGGGCAATGCTTTGGAAACCAGTGCTTCTTTGTGAAGGCTACAGTGTGTCCAAAAAGCACACAGACTTTGTTCAAGGACTTTCGTAACCATACTGTTATTTTTTCCACACTTAGCCTGCGCACCGTCCGTGCGTATACGAAAAAGTTCTTCCACTGTAAAGCTTTTTTCTTTTATATGGGAATCAATTATATTGAAAATTACCTCAGCAATTCCACGACTTATTGGCTTGTAGAATAAGATATCTTCATGCACGTCGTTCTACCGTATATAACGTACAAAAACAAGCAGTTGAGATAGGTCTTGCACCTGGGTAGACTCATCTAGTTGTAGAGTATAATATTTGGTTGTGAATAACATTGAGCACTATCCCCGTTTCTTACCGTTGCAGTTCCACTCCTTCAGCCCCCCCCCCCCTCCGTTCTTTCCTATGTGTGCTGTAAACTAAAAGTATATAGACCTATAGATACAATAAAAAGAAAACTTTTTGTTTGATGGGTAGAAGCCCAGTCAACTTTGGAAACCACTGCTTTAGACTAATAGATCTCAAAATTTTGATCAGATGTCTTGGGGGGGCAGTTTCTACGGCAATCCCTTCCATATTAGGTACTCCTGACCCATAAAATTATTGCTTTTCGGTTCTTAATTTTGTGCAATCAAAATTATCTTTTCTTGGTCCGAAAAGCCAGTTACTTCTTAATTTACAATTTCAGTGCAAATCCCCTTTAAGACTAAGACTAGAACTACGAATACGGTTGAAAGTTAGGTTGATTTTTTTTTTCATTCAGTGTGAATACCCAGTATGGAGTTATGGGAGTACCAACACTTATGTTATTCCATAACGGCCGGGCTGTTTCAAGATTTAATGCATCTGAATACAATACTGACAGTTTTTCAAGCTTCGTGACAAGAAGTACTGGTAAGTTTATTTTTTCATTTATGTTTTCCTCTTATTATTGAAGCTTGAAGAGTTAGAAAGTTCAGCTTTCAGTGTCCTGAGATCTTAGAAAAGTGTTGCAATTACTTTGAAGTTAATTCGATCTTTGGTGCTTAGGAATATCTTGCTTCGTTATGTTGCTTAAAAATAGTAGAATGTTAGTTATATTGCTTAGAAATGTATAAAACTTTTTAGAGAAATTAATTGAAATGTATTTCACTATCTAGTCTACGAAATACAGAATAAAATATCAGAAACTGAAAAAAAAATACTAAACACAATAAAGAAACAAGGAAAAACAATAAGTAGACAGCATTTATTAACACTTAATAGTAAGTAAATGAAGGGGAGAAGGACGAAGAAGAGGAAAAAAAGAGAAAAAAACTTATACAATATCCAGTCTCTTTGTTCCGCTCAAATATTCCAAAACGGCATACCAAACCTCTTTAATAAACCAGATAACTTTAATATTAAAAGTATTAGAGTAAGAAAACCCTTGTAATTTTTAACTGCTCTTCAGCTCTTTCATTTTCAAAAAAATACACTCAAAAACATAATGATATAAATTCTCTTCGTCGCCACAATTGCAAGTGGAACAATTACTTTTATTAATTCTACATAAAAATTAATCAATTTACAGTGACCGGTAACGATATGAGCCAGTTTATAATTAGAAAAAGTGTTTATAACTTGAAGAAGGTCAATGGGATCAGTAAAAAAACTGAAGGGTCCAGGGCTTAACAGCTTGCCAGAATAACTCATACCCCTTCATATATAGGTTTTTACGTAAGGTTTTCTGAATTTCATTTAAATTATTAGAAGTAGAAAGGGAATTACCGAATAGAAAATTTACTTGCGAGTCCGTATAATTGGAATGATCTTTTAAATTATAGTTATTTAAGCTATTGAGGGGTGGCCAATAATCGGACCTTCCTCTCTTTAGATATCTGGTGAGAGACATCTCTTTGGCTCTAAAATCGATAGGAAGCCATCCCGCTGAAACCGTTATTGTCTCAGTTTTAGCGGATAAAAAAGCTTTGGAAACTAAAACCATAGAAATTCTTTGGACAGAAACTAAATTTTTTATAATTTCGTTTTTATTCAGTGCTGACAGCCATACGTGTATTGCATATAAAATGGTGGATTGAATAGCAGCTTTATATAACTTTCTTAGGGCAAATGGTTTAAAGTGGTTCTGGCGGCCCATAGCAATTTTGTTGAATATTGTCTGGCGACTTTTATTGTACTTTCAACATGATCATTCCAAAGTAATCTTCTATCCAGAATTAAGCCCAAGTATCTCACTTTATCACTTACTGGTATTCTATGGCTTAAAAACCGAAGATTAATCTGTGGAATTTCTCTTTTTATCGTAAAGATGATAGCTTCGCATTTACTAACATCGAAATTTAATTTATTTTCATCTGCCCATTTTTCTAATAGTGTAAATACCATAGATAATTTCAGAGACCACACTGCCTTTCCATGACGATAAAATAAAAGTTCAAAATAGGGATAAAATCATTTTTAATAGACAGTGTATAGAAATTCACAAAAAATACCAGATATTCTTTTATCGTCATAGTTTTACTACTGATGACGGTCACTGTATATGTGACCGAAATATCTGGTATTTTTGGTGAATTTCTATACACTGTCTATTAAAAAGAATTTTATCCCTATTTTGAACTTTTATTTTATCGTAAATACCTTTTTTGCTGTATGATGTAGGAAATTGGCATCAAACAGTTCGTGGTAACGAACTGTTAGTAAGGAGCGACCTAACCGAAACTCTAGAAAACGGGTTTTTGATACCAATAGATACATCAAAAGAATTAAATTTCAATGCTGATTTCAAATATATTAGTTTCATCAAGTTTAGTGCTACCCATCAAAAGTTACGCGCCTGAGAAAATTTGACTGATTTTCTAAAAAGGGGGAAATACCCCCTAGAAGTTATAGAACCTTAATGAACATCACACCACCATATTCAGCGTATCAGAGAACCCTACTGTAGAGGTTTCAAGCTCCTATCTACAAAAATGTGGAATTTTGCATTTTTTTGCCAGAAGAAAGATCACGGATGCGTGTTTATTTGTTGTTTCTTTTTCCCCCAGGGGTGATCGTATCGACCCAGTGGTCCTAGAATATCGTGGGAGGGCTCTTTGGAACAGAAATTAAAAGTTCTAGTGCCCTTTTTAAGTGACTAAAAAAATGGAGGGCAACTAGGCCCCCTCCCACGCTTTTTTTTCCCACAGTCACCCGATCAAAATTTTGAGATAGCCATTTTGTTCAGTATGGTCGAAAATATGATAAATATGTCTTTTAGGGTGACTTAATCCCCCGAAGTTCCCAGAGGGAGGGCTAAAAGTTATGAACTTTACCCAATGTTAACATATAGTATTGGTTATTGGGAAGTATAAAGAAGTTTTCAGGAGGTTTTTTTCTGGTAGTGGGAGGGAAGGTGGGTTGGTGGTTATGTTGGAGGATCTGTTCATGAAGGAAGTTTTCATGGGGGAAGGGAAATTGCCATGAAGGGGGCGCCGGACTTGCCAGCATTATTTATTGGTTATTGGGAAGTATACAACCATTTTCAGGAAGGATTTTTTCTGGAGGGGGGGGGGCTAGAGGAGGGGGTTAATCTGGAGAATATGTTCTTGGAGGATATTTCTTTGGGGTAAGGGACATTTCTATGGAGGGGGCGCCGGATTTCTAAGCATTATTTAAAAAACAATCAGAAATTAAATTAAAAAAAAGTTTTTTCAACTGAAATGTAAGAAGGAATATTAGAACTTAAAACAAACAGAAAATATAACGTAGGTGAGGGGGTTCTCCCCCAATTCAATACCTCGCTCTTTACGCTACAGTTTTTTTTAATGCTTTCAAAAGAGCTCTCTATTATAATTAAACGGCCTTTGTGATTCCGGGGTTTTTGAGTCAAATTTTTTTTTTTAATTTTAACGTAAAGAGCGTGGTATTGACTAAGGGGAGAACCCCCTCATGTACGTAATAACATATACGTAATAGAAAAAAACAATAAAAAAACAAGCGATACGGCTCAATAGTAATCGAAACTTTTAAAAACGGAATTTTGATGTCAATAAATGTATCAAAAGAATGTGTTTATAATGCTGATTCTAAATATATAAATTTTATTAAGTTTAGTATTACTCATCAAAGGCTACGAGCCTGAGAAAATTTACCCGATTTTTTAAAGAGGGGGAAACATCCCCTACAAGTGAAAGAATTTTAATGAAAATCACACCGTCAGATTCAGGGTATCAGAAAACCCTATTACATAGGTTTCAAGCTCATATCTGCAACTTCGTATTTTTTGCCAGAATAATATACGAAAAATATACGAATATAGAAGTTAGTTACGTAAGTTAATTTGTAAAGACATCCATTTAGCAAAAGAAAAGTAAAATTTTTATGCAAATAAAAGCTGCATTAACTAAAAAACGATCAGAAATTAAATAAAAAAAAACAAGTTTTTTAAACTGAAAGTAAGGAGCGACATTAAAACTTAAAACGAACAGAAATTATTCCGTATATGAAAGGGGCTGTCCCCTCCTCAACGCCTCGCTCTTTACGCTAAAGTTTTTTATGGTTTTAAAAAATAAAGTTGTGAGACAGAGTCAAACTTTAGTGTAAAGAGCGAGGCGTTGAGGAGGGAACAGTCCCTTACATATACGGAATAATTTCTGTTCGTTTTAAGTTTTAATGTCGCTCCTTACTTTCAGTTTAAAAAACTTGTTTTTTTTTATTTAATCTTTAGAAGACATTGTTATACAGATATCATCAACATACGCTTTTATTGCACAGCCTGTCTGTAACTCTGAACGATGACACTAATAGACTTTTAAAGTCAGTTACTTTTGATTTGTTATCCATTACTGCCAAAAACTGTATGACTGCCCGCGGATGTCTTTTTCATGAAAAATTGAATTCTGATTTTTCCCTAATATTGCTAGATATGTATGGATTTGTAAATTTCCATAATCAATTCAAACAATCACATTTTTTTTTTACCGTCTTTGGCGCTTTAATTGGTTTACCTAATAGATGCATCCACAGTCCAATGAGCCCAATAGCCTCCCATTACTTGGAAGGTCAACGGTTTATATATGAGGGAAGGGTGTCTTGGGTGGTAGATTAGCTTGCCCACTTTGTGCAGTTGGTGTGGATAATCTGGAATATTATGGGAGTTGGTGTCGGGGTTTACTGAGGGTTAGAGGTTTTCTATTGAGAGATGGGGAATGCGTTCTTCAAGAGGTCTTAAACAGTACTTTATCTCAGTTCGTTTGTTCAGTAAGACGTTAATTTGACGCAAAAAAAAATGTTGTAACAAGAAAGTTTGGATTTAAATGCGAGTATATATTTCGTGGCGGGTATAAAAAGGGAGGCTTTGAGTAGATTGGGATGGAGGAGGAGTGTACGTAGCTATGTTGGCCTAAGGCGGCTTGGTGCTGCTGTGAGTTGTCAGTAGTAGTAGTAGTATAAGTATAGTATATGTTTCTATTGATTTTCTGTCTGTCATATATTTTTACTAGATGGAATTTTTTTTATTTAACGTCGGTATCATGTCTTTTGTGTACACGGCCATATCTTGACTTCGAGTGTACATTATCTTTAATATCTGCTTTAACGATTATTTGGTTACTTATCGAATATGAGCTAATGCCTCAAAAATTGGAAAACACCTCCTTTGGCAGGCTTTTTAGGCCAATAATTAGGATAGACCCCCCCCCCCCCCCAATTATCCCTGTGTCCAAGTATCTAGGCCCAGCACAATTTTGTGTTTAGACAACACAAAATAATTGTACTTACTATTACTTTTGACATGATAACACTGCCAATTAATATCCCGTGTCTTTGGTGTATACACGTTCCACTTATGAGGCTGGGCTATTAAACAACACTTTTTAATATTGTATTTCTTGCGACATATCCTTGCTACATGACCTAGTTTTATTCCAAAAAGAAGCTGGCCCTTTATATATTTACGATAAATGTATCCTATCACTTTTTTTGTGAATATATCCTATCCTTTATAGAAAAGTGTTTCAAAGTATCCTTCCGGGGATGGAGCTCTTGGCCCAGGGCCGCAGCATCCGTCTTCTCTCTTTTGACATGGCAAAAGCTTTGATCAGGTATGGCACGGTGACATTATATGTAGAATAAGAGCCTGTGGATTTGTCGGTCGGCTATTTAAGTTGCTCAGCGAATTTCTTTATCAACGTTCATTACGAGTTGTTTTTGACGGTTTCATTTCAAAAGAGATGCAGTTTTGCCAGGAGTATCCCATGGAAGTATTCTCGGGTTAACCATTTTCCTGGTGCTCATAAATGATCTCCATAACCAAAGACGAAAATCCTAGTGAACCCCATAAAAAAACTCCAGGTCGACTTAGAAAAAATTTAGATATGGGCGTATGCATGAATTGTTAGCTTCAATGATTTACAAACAAAAGAGATTATCATTTCGAAGGCGCGAAATGTGAAGGCTCCTCCTGATTTTAGCTTCAAAGAAGAGGTAATAAAAATATTAGATACACTACGAAGCCCACTTTTCTTCAGGTATCACATGGCCTGAATATCTCAGTAAAGTGTGATCCTGTTGTTCCGGGAAGCTAATACTTGTTCTTAAGATGCAAAATCATCCTCCCTGACGAACCCAGCTAGCTTCTTTCACGCCGTGAATCATACCAGTATTGGAATATGTATGCCTTTTTTTAGCCGGTGCTCCAAAAAGCCATATCGCTCCTCTCCAATGTGCTCAAAATCGAGAAGCTCGCGCAGCAACTTCTGGAAATCCGGATGCCAAGCCCTTGCGATCGATCAAAGATCTTTTGACTTGTCAACTATGTTGGTCTTTTACAAAAATACATACATTTTCCTCCATCAGAGGAGCTATCGAAGTTCGTTCCTGAAATAGCAAAGCCTATAAGGGCAACTCGTCAAGACACAGCCAGACAGGACTACATTGATCTAGGTACACCCCTTCAACAATAACCTAAAAATAAGCCTCGCCTGACGATCCTTTGCCATGTAGAATAGATTCCCAGCACAGGTAATCCCTGAAAATCTCTTGCTTGAAACATTCAAGCGAAGGTACAACAAATATATCACAGGGGAGGGGGAATGTATGAGGAAATCGCCAGGATTAGCGGCGTATCATCTCTGTTGGTGGAACCACGAAGATTGTAATAAAAAAAATGGTTGTATATTCTTGTAAAAACTATAAACCTATAAGTATTTCGATGGCTTCGTTTTGAGGGATATACCTTATTTGGACAAAAAAAAGGTGACATAACGTCTTTTGAACTACCTTTGCCAGCCTTCTTGAAAGGCCATTTAAATATAAAGAAAGATTCATGCTTAAACTATATTTAGCCTCATTATATTTCATAGAACTTGTCTATGATTGTTTGAAATTCAGTTTAAAGTTAAAATAGAAGTACAAAATTTAGTAAAAGCTACTCCGTTTGTATCCATATATATGAATTACGCTTAAAAACACGGGATTCGGATCCTATTTGAAAAATCTATTTTCTGTTGTCAGTTACTATTCAGCCAAACACCTTTGATCCAAACAGAAGACCGTTTAGCCAAATTTCCGCTCTGCTTAATATTTGTTCGGCCAAATGTCTGTTGCACTAAATACCTTTTATTGATCATTATTCGTTTGGCTTGGTGTCTGTCATCCAGTTGTCCAAAAGCCAATATATAAGGGTAAAACCAATAAAAGAAACTAGAGATAAGGTAAATTTTGAAAATTAGCTCTGGAAAGCCAAATAAAATAACCAGTCATCTCCCTACATTCAACAAATTGAAAAAGAAAATGTATATGCAAAAGTAGGGTGTCCTGTTTACCTTGAAAATGTCTATTTTACAATATCTACATATATACAAAAAAATAATAATAATTCAGTGGTGTTTGTCGTTTTTTCGGACACTTTTTGGTCTTCTAGGGACAATCAGGTAAGTTAGTTTTTGGGGGGTAGCTAGTATCTCCTTTATGGAGGTCCCAGGGGATAAGTTCTGAATTTTGGCTGGGAGTTTCTCCCAACCATGAAATACCTTCGTATTTCAATTCTACAAGAAAAATGAAAAGAGTTCTCCAAGATAAGCGTTTTTTAAATCCCGTCATAATTTAAAACATTAATACAGTAAAAATAGCATGGGCTACAGATTTGACAACGTAAGCCAGTGTAGAATCTATGAAAAGATAAACGCCTAATACTAACACATAAAACACACAACACATAAGACTAACACATACAAATCAAAACACTTAGGGGACGTATTATGCCAACTATTGGGGAGCTAAAAAAAAACTGAATAAGAACAAGATTTTACTTAACTGAAATCTTGAAAAGAACATGAACCTGCGAGGCACCTGGCACCACCTGACCATCTGGCACCACCTTCATGTCTGCTTTAGTAGTAACTTCAAAATTTCAAATGATAACCCCTGTTTATCTTCAAGTGATTAGATTTTATATGAAAAATGAAGAATGTTTTTTATTTAAAGTTGAATTTTAATCTGTCAATTAGATGCTAAGATGTTTCAAAGTCTTTAGTAGGTTTGACCTGTTAAAACCCCCCGACAAGCTTAAGAGTAAGTTCCAGATGCTTAATTTAGCTACAGGACACTATTTTCACAGGACAATTAAAGACTTGCATATTATTCAACCGTTTACAATGTTAATATTAGTAACCGCTATTAATGGTCAATTAACCGTTAATTTGAAGAGGGATAATACTTCAAGATATGGCCAAAGACATTGTGGCACCAAAAGCTTCACTTTCTAAGACTGTCTCCGAGCAAAGAAGGAGATATTGCACTTTGAAAAAAAACCCTCTAAATATCCTGAAAACCTAATGAGCCATTAGTAGATGGGTTATACAAATTTATTAAGCATACTAATTCCTGGGGATGGGGCAGAATTCCCAAGGTGAAGAAAATGCACAGTTTAGCTACTGATAGCAGCAGTTTTGTATTCCCGCAGCCAGAATTCGGGACCCTGTTTTCTTCTTTTCCTTTTTTTCACTTTTTAGACATTTTCTGGCTTTAACCAACTTAATCACACTTCTAAACTTTATTTTTCTGAAATAAAGACCATTATATAATATATAATGGGCTCAGAATTTTTGTTTCTGCTAATAGCTTTATAGATATAACCAGTTTATAAAAAAGTGAGAGAAAATTAGCACGGAAGTGGAACATCCCGGGGAAAGTTGAATTGTAATTCAGTTTTCTGTAAGCATTACATTTGTTAGGAAATACGTTTCGTCTTTGCTCCTTGACTCTGTTTTTATTGTTTAAATTGCAAATGCAGACTTAAACCTATATGCTTTTGTTGCTATGAACTTCTTTCCTGGGGACGATATCAGAGAAAATGCAAGTTGAAGTTTTAAATCACTTGATGTGGTATGTGAACTGAAATACGATATTTATTTCAGAGATCTCTATTTTCTTTCTTTTGTTACTTACAGACAAAAAAACAGAAGGGATTTTGTGGGTTTTAGGCAGTGGTGTAATTAAGTCAAAATATGGGGGGGGGGGAGGGCCAAAGTTGGAGCCAGTTTTCCCAAATCAATTAAAATTGCAGTGAAAACTAAAAAATTATCCATATCAAACAGTTCGTGGTAACGAACTGTAAGTAAGGAGCGACCCGGCTCAATAGTAACCGAAACTCTAAAAAACGGAATTTTGATATCAGTAGATACATCAAAAGAACTGGATTTTTATGTTGATTTAAAATATATAAGTTTCATCATATTTAGTCTTACCCATCAAAAGTTATGAGCCTGAAAAAAATTGCCTTATTTTCAAAAAAGGGGAAACCCCCTAAAAGTGATAGAATCTTAAGGAAAATCAAACAATGAGATTCAACTTAACAGAAAACCCTACTGTTGATATTTCAAGCTCCTATCTGCCGAAATGTGGAATTTTATATTTTTTGCCAGAAGAAAGATCACGGTTTCGGTTTTTTTTTTTTTTTTTTTTTTTTTTTTTTTTTTTTTTCAGGGGTGATCGTATCGATCCAGTAGTCCTATCTGAATCGATATGATTTAATTATAATAAAATAATCAGAAATTAGAATAAAAATAGTCAGATTTTTATGTTGATTTCAAATATATAAGTTTCATCGAGTTTAGTTTTACCCATCAAAAGTTACGCGCCTGAGAAAATTTGCCTTAATTTTCCAAAAAAGGGGAAACATCCTCCTAAAACTCATAAAAATTTAAAGAAAATCTCACCATCAAATTCAGCGTATCAGAGAACCCTACTACAGAAGTTTCAAGCTTCTATCTGCAAAAACGTGGAATTTTGTATTTTATACCAGAAGAAAGATCACGGATGCGTGTTTGTTTGTTTTTTCCCCCAGGGGTGATAGTATTTATCTAGTCGTCCTAGAATATCGTGAGAGGGCTCATTCGAATGGAAATTAAAACTTATAATTGGACGGCAACTTGGCCCCCTCGCCAAGTTGCCGGCAACGCACATTTTTTCCCACAGTCACCCAATCAACATTTTGAGATAACCATTTTCTTCAGCATAGTCGAGAATCTAATAAATATATCTTTGAGGATGACTTAATCCTCCACAGTTTCCGGCGAAGGGCTGCAAGTTATGAACTTTGCCTATTGATTACGTATAGTATTGGTTATTGGGAAGTATACAGACGTTTTCAGGAGAGATTTTGTTCTGGTGGGGGTAGGGTCGGAGTAGGGGTTACGGGAGAGGATCTTTCCATGGACGATGTTTCCTTGGGGAAAAGGGCATTTCTATGAAAGGGGTGCCGGGTTTCCCAGCAGTATTTAAAAAACGATCAGAAATAAAAAAAGTTTTTTTCAACTGGAAGTAAGGAGCAACATTAAAACTTAAAACGAACAGAAATTATTACGTATATGAGGGGGTTCGGCCCCTAGTCAATACCTCGCTCTTTATGCTAAATTTGTTTTGGTACTTTCAAAAGAGCCATCTATTCTAATTAATCGGCCTTGGTGATTCAGGGGTTTGTGATTCGAACAAAATTCAAACTTTAGAGTAAAGAGCGAGGTATTGACTAGGGGATGAACTCCCTAATATACGTAATAAAAACATACGAATATAGAAATTCGTTATGTAAGTTAATTCGTAAGTTACGTCAGAACAAAATTTCGAGAAAGCTATTTAGCCAAAACAAAGTAAAATTAATATGTAAATTTCGTTTTAATTCTTCATGTACGGTAAGCCAAAATCAAAGCTGCATTAATTCAAAAACGTTCAGAAATTAAATAAAAAAAACAAGTTTTGTTTAACTGAAAGTAAGGAGTGGCATTAAAACTTAAAACGAACAGAAATTATTCTGTATATGAAAGGAGCTGTCCCCTCCTCAACGCCTCGCTCTTTACGCTAAAGTTTGACCCTGTCTCACAAATTTAATTTTTCAAACAATAAAAAACTTTAGCGTAAAGAGCCAGGCGTTGAGGAAGGGACATCCCTTTCATATACAGAATACTTTCTGTTCGTTTTAAGTTTTGATGTCGCTCCTTACTTTCAGTTAAAAAAAACTTGTTTCTTTTTATTTAATATACCATAAAGGCAGAGATATACTAGAGAAAACTGACCTGTTTCTATGGATACTTGAACTATGCATGCTTATCTTAGTTTTGAAAAGATTTTTTGCAGAAACTGCATTTCAGCTGGGGGGGGGGGCAAACTGAGGTCTATAGTGAGGTAAACATGGGTCTAGAGGGGGGCAATTACTCCCCTGATCCATTGCAAATTACACCCCTGGTTATAGGTAGGACGATCCTTGAGTATTCGCAATTTTCGCAGCCTAATATTTCTTGCAATTAAATCATAACCCAGTAAGCCTATAGTGCTTTCATATAGCACCGCAAAACCTTTCACGCTAGTATAGCTCATGGTTTTATGTCAGTTTATGCAATTTTACAGAACATATTCTGTCCATACGCAAGGAATTCCAAGGAGAATCGAGTTTTGCATAGAATTTTACGACATGTATGTTTGTGGTACATTACGGAAATATCAATATTAGTGCCAAGAAAATGGAATTCATAGATGAGTAATTTGTAAATTTCAAAAATAAATTAATAAAATCTTCCCAGAAAACCTTTTGCTCTTGATAAGACTTTGCATCTCCATTTATAATTTTGTATAATTTGTTTATGATGATTGTGATGATTTTCGTTGTTTAATAGGAGGGTTGAGTGGGTTTTACGTCATCATAGTGTGAAGGGAAGTGTAAAAGGTTTTACTTAATGTAACATAAATTACCATAACTTTACTTAAATTACATAACTTTACATAAATTACCATTTACTTAATGTAACATAATAACATAGAGGACTATGTTAGTAATGTGAAAATCACTCTTATTGCATACAATGAGTTTAGCGTTTGTTTAGTCTTAGTGTTAAGTTGTATTCTAGCACATTTGGAAAACGAAGCTTTTTATAAATTTGGGAACTGAAAACCGTAAGGAGAATGGCTTAGACTAGTTTATCTAAGAGACCGAGTCCAAGAGGCCGGCTCATAAAATGAGTTACACAAAAGATGTTGCAGAAGGTGGTCGAATTATCGTTGGTTAACTGCACATCAAGTACCAGAATTGGGTGTTTACTGAAATGAGAAATAATCTTTTTTTTATAAACCTGATCAGGCCTTGGTTTTGCTCATTACGTGTTTATTTGGCAAATAGATTGTTTACTTGTTTCACTCAATTTCATGTCTGAGAAAATTAAGTAAATTATAAAAAAAGCATTCTAAAGATTTGTGAAACGCTATAATTTCATACCTTACTCGAAAATTAAAAAAATTAAGGAGGTGGAGGCCATGGATGGAATTGCTGAACATTTGGAAGATGCAGCCAAATGGCATAATAGTAAAATATTGTATTGTCATATTAAAAATTTGAGGAGAATAGTCAGTTTGGACTTCTCTCCCAGTTAAAAGTAGGAACGGGGTCGAAATTAGTAATAAGGAAAGAGTTGAAGAGATATGGGCAGAACACTTTCAGAATGTGCTAAATCTTGGTAAAGTTACGAAGAATGATACAGAAAAGAATGAAAAGCTGCTGATACCTTGGAAGTAAAGGAAGATTTATTTTGCGAGGAAGAATTGAGGCAGTACAAGTTTTTCAACTGATAGTATGGAGCAACATAAAGCTTAAAACGAGCAGAAATTATTACGTATATGAGGGGGTTCGCCCCCTAGTCAATACCTCACTTTTTACACTACTGTTCGAATTTTGTTCCAATTCTTTAAGAATAAGCCCTGAATCACAAAGGCCGTTTAATTAGAATAAATAGCTCTTTTGGAAGTACTAAAAAACTATAACGTAAAGATCGAGGTATTGACTTGGGGGCGGACCCCCTCATAAACGTAACAATTTCTGTTCGTTTTAAGTTTTAATGTTGCTCCTTAGTTTCAGTTGAAAAACTTGTTTTTCTATTCAATTTCTGATCGTTTTTTAAATGATGTTGCCAGGGTTCGGCCGCAGTCACTTTTTTCACTTTTTGTTACTTTTTTTTAAGACATGTCACTTATTCTCCCTTTTTCACTGAATGTGTCACTAAAGTCACTTTTTTTGTTCATGTTTTGAGCTTGTTTTTTTTCATGTTTTTTGTCCAACAGAAGGTTGGACTTTCAAGTTCATAAAAAAGGTAAGTTCAATCTTTATAAATAATCACCCATAACTGCCCATAGGCCTCCGCTCACTGAGCATCCACCCAAATTGGCTGCTTAGAAGATTGAAATTTTAGCCCAGATTCTTAAGTTATATTTCCAGTATTTGCTTCTCTTTTTGTCTTTGGCTATTGCCTGTGAAGAGTACAAATTAAGACCCATAAATCTTAGGGACGTCAAAAGGTAAGAAGGAATAAGCATCTTTCATTGGTTTTATGAGTTTATACTTGTTTGCATAAATATATGAGTTGGTGAGAAGGCTTTCTAAATCCATTCTAACACATGTTCTTTTTTTCAGGTCGCTTTGAGTGATGGGTAGAACGAAATTTTCGGAAAACTGGTTTGGTAGGGAAGACAAGACTAGACGCATAGTGCAAGAGTGGTGTGCCAAGAGTAGTGATGGTGACGGTTCATTTTACTGCAAAATATACAAAACGACACTCAGCTGTCAAAAAGCGTTTCAAGCTCTTCTTCAACATGCCTCAAAAAAGGAACCCAAAATGAACGCGTCTCCTGGGCTAAACCCATGTCAACTTAGACTCACTGGATCAACTTCAACCAAAAACAAGTCACAAGCTGGAAATGCTGTACCAGAGAAGAAGCTTTGGATGTTCTGCGAGAGGTGTGGCTTCCAAGGCAGAAATAATATCGGTCTTGAAGGCCATAGCCAGTTCTTTTGCTTAATCTTCGTGTGATGGTGTTGCCGATGTTTTTCAAAATATTTTCCCGGGTGCTCTCCCGAAAGGCTTCTCGTTAAATGCAAAAAAATGACGTACTTGTCGACAAAGGCAGTTTATCTTTATTTTAGGGAAACTTTGGTTGTAGACATCCAGGTGTCTGACTTGTACTGGAATATGACGAGGCCACAAACAATGCTGAGGGGAAAGAGCTTCAAATAAGGGTCCGATGTTGGTCGAAGGAGCAAAAACTAGTTATTACTCGGCATCTTAATATATTATTTGGGACATGCTACTTGTGAGAATTTGAACAAGAAGCTCCTCCTGTGTGTAGAAGACGAAGGACTTCCACTTGAGAGACTGTTGATGCTTGCGAGTGATGGTCCAGCTGTCAATAAAAAAGTTTGGTCAATTGTTGACTTGGAAAAGAAAAAGCGGTACTCAAAAGGTCTTTTAAATATCGGTACCTGCAACATCCACGCAGTGCATAATGTATTCTAAAAAAGATTACAGGAACTCGGGGAGGAATGTTCTGATATGATAATTGCTGTTTATTATTTCTTCAGCGGATGGACTGCTCGTTGTTACGATTTTAGCCAGCGTCAGCTAAAAGTTAAGGCTCTGTGACATAATTTCGTAACGCACGTCCCTACTAGGTGACTTACCATAAGAGAAGCTGCAAACCGCTTGATCGAGCAGTGGCCTGCTCTGATTGAATATTTTATGGAATTCGTGCCAAAGGAAAAGAGCTTAAAGCACTTTATTTCAAATTCGAAGTATCTGATAATTGTCAGTTGGCTAAGAAAGCCAAAAGTGAAAGCTGAAATCGAGTTTGTTTTGAGTTCTGCAAATATCTTCACCGTATTCAGTGAAGTGTTTCAACGACAAGAGCCGTTGATTCATATGCTGAATTTTGAGTTACATCGCTTATGCATAGTTCTTCTCTGCTGTGGTGGTTGGTCTGATGTCAACCATCATCTCGCCGTGGGGTTCGAAAGCGAAGACAGTGCTGCAGCAGTATATTTAGAGCAACCTTTGTGCAATGAGCGGATCATGGCAGGTCTTGCTTCTTCGAAAGCGACTCAGAAAGATAGGAAACTGTTTTTCTAGGGGTCAGGAAGCAAGTCAAAGCTGCTGTACGGTATTTGTTGGAAAAATGCCCTGTGAACAACGAGTTTTTCCTAAGCCTTAGCTGTTTCAGTCTTCTCAAGCCAGATTCCCAGACGGTGGTTTGCAGTGATGCTCTCTACCTCGCAAGAGAACTTCCGTTTGAGACGAACATAGAGAAAGTCCTGCAAGAATAGCTATTATTACAGTCGAACCCTGTGTCGCCACCCACGAACAGTGCACGAATCGGAAGCTATTGACAAAAGATCCTAGAACTGAAGATACCAGGTGGTCATGGGAGTCGGCCTTGGGTCGAGTATTTAGAGCAGCTCTTTCGCTCTCTCATGGAAGCGCAGATGTGGAGCGAAGATTTTCTCGTTCAGTTCAGTTGATAACTAGAATGCAAGCCCGTACAGAGGAGTGGACCCTAAACACTAAAGGTTTTGTTGCTAATGCTCTCCGCAACTATGAGAACAAACCCGAGCTTGTACCGATCACAAAGAACTGCTGTGTTCGGCCAGATAAGCTAGAGCTAGCTACGAACTTTACCCTAGTCGACGAAAACAGGAGGAATTGAAAATATAAAAGCTTGAAGCTGAAAAGAAAGATGCTGAATTGGCAGTCCAGGACCTGGTCCAGAGGAAGCAAAAACTAGCGGAGCTAGAGTCAGACATTGTACGAAAAAAAGGAGATGGCTAAACCGAAGAAAGAAATCGGTGATACTCTTCTGAAAGAAGCAGGAGAACGTCTGAAGAAAGCAGTTGAAGAGAAGGACTTTTTGAAGAGAAGAACTGATCGATCGCCTTTCAAAAAGCATAAGAAGTGATGATACTAATATTGTTAAGTGTAATTCTACCAATGATTATTACAATTACTCATGGACGCCAATCGTACGGTTCATTCCTGTTGGTACACATTCAAAAGTTCCGCTTTACTAAGGTTGTTTGTTCCTTGTATCTTAATTGAAGTTGTGCTTTCATTAAAGTTCTCTACAGCAAGCAAATAAATTAATCAAATAAATTGTTTTGTACAAGCAAATAAATTAATCGAAGATAAAATAAGCCTTCCAGCCTTCTTTTCCGTAACCTCACGGGCTTTTAGAGGGCGATGATGATCATAATGCAGTAACTGGGACTTGTCTAGTTCATCTGCCTGTGCTCTGAGTGCCTCTTGGTTTTCACTTTTTGTCACTTTTTTTAAGAGTCAACTTTCAGCGTAAAGAGCAAGGTGTTGAGGAGGGGGCATATCCCACATATACATAATAATTTGTGTGTTTTTTAAGTTTAATAATGTTTCTTACATTCAGTTGAAGAAATTTGTTTTCTCATTTAATTTCTGATTGTTTTTTAAATAATACCAGAAAATCTGGCTCCACCTCCACAGAAAGATCCCCCCTCCCTACAGAAATATTCTCTAGATAATGCAATCTCGGTGATAATTTACCCCACACAATTATCATTAACATGTCCACGCGTAAAAATGAGTCGGCAAAACGAAAACAAGACACACAAAAAGAATTTCGTATTGGAATTCTAGCAAATTCCCCCAGTGTAAAATATCCCCCGAAAAGTTTACTCCCTGGAAACTTCCCTCCCTATGGAAAATTCTCCCTGTGGAGAACCCCCGAGCATAAAATCCTCCCCCCACCCAAAAAAAAATGTATTCATAGTTCCCAATAACAAATACTATACGTATACATTTGGCAAACTAGGGGGGAATTTGTTACCTTCTAGGTAATTACCTTTCTAGGGGGAATTTGTTACCTTCAAAGGTATATTTGTAAAGGTATATTTGTTGTGTTTTTCAACTATATTGAACAGAATGGCTATCTCAAAATTTCGATCAGACGAAATGTATCAAACAGTCTGAGGTAACAGTTAGACGTATCAGCAATGCTTCAGGGCCGGTTGATGGTATCAAACAGTTCGTGGTAACAAACTGTAAGTAAGGAGCGATTCAGCTTAATAGTAACTGAAACTCTAAAAAACGGAATATTGATACCATTACATACATCAAAAGAATCATATTTTAACGCTGATTTCAAATATATAAGTTTGATCAAGTTTAGTCCTACCCATTAAAAGTTACGCGCCTGACAAAATTTGCTTGATTTTCAAAAAAGGGGGAAACACCCCCTAAAAGTCAAAGAACTTCTTAATGAAAATCACACCATCAAATTCAGCGTATCAGAGAACCCTACTTTTGAGGTTTCAAGCTCCTATCTGCATAAATGTGAAATTTTGTGTTGTTTTTTTTTTCACAGACGTTTTCAGGGGGATTTTTTCTGGTAGAGGGGGGGGGTCGAGGGTTATATGGAAGGATCTTTCCATGGGGGAAGAGACATTGCTATAGAGGGGTGCCTGATTCTCCAGCATTACTTACAAAAACGATCATCTATTAAATAAATAAAAAACAAGTTTTTGAACGGAAAGTAAGGAGCAACATGAAAGCTCAAAACGAACAGAAGTTATTGTGTATATGATTGGATCCACCCCCCAGTCAATACGCTAAAGTTAGACTCTTTCTCACAACTCTGTTTTTTAAAACAATAAAAAACTTTAGCGTAAAGAGCGAGGCGTTGAGGAGGGGACAGCCCCTTTCATATACGGAATAATTTCTGTTCATTTTAAGCTTTAATGTCGCTCCTTACTTTCAGTTAAAAAAAACTTGTTTTTATTTAATTTATATATTTAGAATCAGCATTATAAGCCCATTCTTTTGATATATTTATCGACATCAAAATTCTGTTTTATAAAATTTTCGATTACTATTGAGCCGTATCGCTTGTTTTTTTTTATTGTTTTTTATCACGTATATGTTATTATGTACATGAGGGAGTTCTCCCCCTAGTCAATATCTCGCTCTTTACGCTAAAGTTTGAATTTTTTTCGAATCACAAATCCCTGAATAACAAAGGCCGTTTAATCAGAATAGATAGCTCTTTTGAGAGTACTAAATAAAAACTTTAGTGAAAAGAGTAAGGTATTGACTAGGGGGAGAACCCCCTCATATACGTAATAATTTCTGTTCGTTTTAAGCTTTAATGTTGCTGCTTACTTTCAGTTGAAAAAAACTTTTTTTTTATTTAATTTCTGATCGTTTTTTAAATAATGCTGGGAAATCCGGCGCCCCTTTACAAAAATGTCCCTTCCCCCAAAGAAACATCCTCCATAGAAAGATCATCCCACGTGACCCCCTCCTCCGACCCCCCCCCCACCAGAAAAAATGTATCTTGAAAAGGTCTGTATACTTCCCAATAACCAATACTGTATGTAAACAATGGGCAAAGTTCACAAGTTGCAGCCCTTCCCCCGGGAACTGTGGGGGATGGTCATCCTCAAAGACATATTTATTACATTTTCGACTATGCTGAACTAAATGGCTGTCTCAAAATTTTGATTGGGTAACTTCGGGAAAAAAATGAGTGTAGGGAGGGGGCCAAGTTGCCCTCCAATTTTTTTGGTCGCTTAAACATGGCACTAGAACTTTTAATTTCCTTTCGAAAGATCCCTCGCACGATATTCTAAGACTACTGGATCGATACGACCTATCCCTGGGAGTAAAAAACAACAAAGAAATTTTGTTTTTTAGAGTTTTGGTTACTATTGAGCCGGGTCGCTCCTTATTTACAGTTCGTTACCAGGAACTGTTTGAAACCATTAACCGGCCCTGAAGTATTGCTGATACGTCCTCTTGACAAACTGTATGAGCATAGTGTGTTTCGATTTATTTCAGTACAGTTACAATTAGCAGTAGTTCTAGGAGTAGAAGCATTAGTATTATGATGTAAATATTGTCGTTTGGTTAGTTCAACATCCCCCACAACAAGCGTTGTAAGTTTTAATTTCACACACGAAACTATTTCTAATATATTGCTCATATGCCCTTTCGATAACCTGCATACGGATGGTAGGTTGTCATCCCTACAACAGAAATATTCTTTGAAAACTTCACCTTCATACCTTCATAGGTTGGGGATTTTGAGCTAGCCAGAAGACACTGTGTGTATTCATTAAATGCTGCTTCTACGATTACTGTAACTAACGACACTAACGGCATTAAGTTGAAACTTTTAGAGAACGTTCAGGAGGAGTTTCAATTAAACGAAAAACTTATATGCATGCAGGTATTAAAAGGGCATATAAGCACTATAGGGCATATAAGGACAAAGGCAGCTATGCTCTATTATAGCTAGTAGCATCATTGATATTTTAAAGGAGCTAATTTGATTGAAAATTAAAAGTTCTAGTGCCCTCTTAAGGGTCATAAATGGTTGGATGGCAATCAGCCCTCCTCTTTAGCTCATAATTTTCCAGACACTTCCACTCAAATTTTTAAGGCATTCATTTTGTTTAGCATAGCCGAATGGTCTAGTTACTATTTTTAGGGTTATTGGGCAGGTCAACCCCCCCCCTTCCCACAGTTATGTAACTTGTCCATTATGCTTAAAAACTAAATGTTGCTTTAAAATTTAATCAAAGCACTCTGTTTGTATTCTTGTTGCCAATAAGACATCTGAGCAATATAACAAGAACGACCGAGGGTGTTAAGTTCAAATTTTTGTACTACTTCTCCTCTTAAAATTTTTAAAAAATCAAAAGAGTGAAAGTGTATCCACGCTGTGAGAGAGCATAAATATAATTTTTGGGGAAGGATATTAAATGGTATTAACTTGTATTTATCAGGTCAACTAGAGGATATATATGACTAAATTAAACAATACTATTTGTGGCATGATCTTCAAAAGATTTTATGTTATTAGAAATTGCTGAAAAAGTTTCTCCAGCATACAAATAGCAGACCAAACTGTAAACTCTTAAAAGAAAACCGGAAAGATTCAAACTATTGTTTTCATTTTCCCTGAAAAAGACTATGCCAATATAAAACGAACAGAAATTATTAAAAAAGTTTTTCCACAAAAAAAGTTTAAAAAAAAGTAAAGAACTCCATTAAACCAAAACTGAACAAAAACACAATCAAATAATCTACCAAGCATACAACTACAACTACCCCAAATCAGAATCGATAAATAAATGAAACTCAAAACGAATAGAAACTAAAATAAATAACAGAGTCAAACTCAGAACAAGTAGAAATTTATATGAGTAGGGTTCAAAACCCCTATGCTTTCTAAAAGCCAGAATATAATTTGTACTTTACTGAAAGCAATTTTTTTAAATGTTTCACTTTTATAACTCTAAGAAATCAAAAACTAATTAAGATTTTAAGGAATAAGTATCAGCGTATGTATATTAAACTGACAATGCACATTTTTGGATGCAAGAATAGATCCAATACTGGGAGTAAGTGAAGGTGAAGACGTGATGCTGGGTAACGAGAAGATCGAACAAGAGGATAGCTTCACTCACCTGGGTAGCATTGTTATTAAAGGGGGTGGATGTATTGAAGATGGTAAAATTAGAATAGCTAAGGCCCGGTGTGTCATTTCATGGTTGAATAAAGTTCGGAAGAATAAGAAGATAAATCTCCAAACCAATGTTAGAATATTTAAAGCCACGGTGATAACAGTGGTCAAGTATTTTTCTGAAACTTTGGCGCTTCGAAATACGGAGGAAGATTTGTTGGCTGTTTGGCAGAGGAATTGTCTACATAGTCTGTTCGGCACCCGTCTGACTGGCCGTTTCTCAAACAGTTAGCTCTACGGAAATTGTGGTTTATCCCGTTTCCTATGACTATAATGAGAGAAAGGTTGAAGACATATTATGGGCATGAAGGATGACATATTGCCAAACATCGCCCTTTTCGGAATTAAATAAAAAAAACAAGTTTTTTTAACTGAAAGTAAGGAACGACGTTAAAACTTAAAACGAACAGAAATTATTCCGTATATGAAGGGGGCTGTCCCTTCCTCAACGCCTCGCTCTTTACGCTAAAGTTTTTTTATTCTTTAAAAAAATAGAGTTGTGAGAAAGTCAAAATTTATCGTAAAGAGCGAGGCGTTGAGGAAGGTACAGCCCCTTTCATATACGGAATAAGTTCTGTTCGTTTTAAGTTTTAAAGCCGGTCCTTACTTTCAGTCAAAAAAACTTGTTTTTTTTTATTTAATTTTTTAACGTTTTTTAATTAATGAAGGTTTTTATTTTGGCTAGCAGTAAATTAATAATTAAAAAAAAATTTGCATATTATATTTGGTTAAATGGATTTCTAGAAACTTGTTTAATTTTATTTACGAACGTTTTTATTAGTAATAAATATACGTAACTTAGAATTAACTTACGTAACGAACTTCTATATTCATAAATTTTTAACACGTATATTAGGGGTTCGCCCCCTAGTCAATACCCTGCTCTTTAAACTATAGTTCGAATTTTTTTCCAGTTCTTTAAAAATGACCTCTTAATCACAATCAGTTGATCAGTTGAAAAACTTCTTTTTTTTATTTAATTCCTGATCTTTTTCTTTAATAATGCTGGGAAATCCGGCGCCCCCTTCGTGGCACTGTCCCGTCCCCCATGAAGACTTCCTTCATGGAAAGTTCCTTCCATATAGCCCCCGACCCTCTCCTTCCCCCACCTACCAGAAAAAATCTCCTCTGAAAAAGTCAGTATACTTCCCAATAACCAATACTATATGTTAACATTGAGTAAAGTTCATAACTTTCAGCCCTCCCCTGGGGACTTTGGGGGATCAAGTCATCCTAAAAGACATTTTTATCATATTTTCGACCATGCTGAACAAAATGGATATCTCAAAATTTTGATAATGTGACTTTGGGAAAAAAATAAGCGTGGGAGGGGTCCTATTTTCCATCCATTATTTTTGGTCACTTAAAAATGTCACTAGAACTTTTAATTTGCATTTGAATGGGTCCTCTTGAGATATTCTAGGACCGCTGGTTCAATAAGATCATCCCTGGGAAAAAAAAACAAAAAACAAACAAATAAACACGCATCCGTGATCTTTCTTCTGGCAAAAAATGTAAAATTCCACATTTTTGTAGATAGGAGCTTGAAACCTCTACAGTAGGGTTCTCTGATACGCTGAATATGATGATGTGATTTTCATTAAGGTTCTATAACTTTTAGGGGGTCTTTCCCCCTTTTTTCGAAAATCAGCCAAATTTTCTCAGGCACGTAACTTTTGATGGGTAAGATTAAACTTAATGAAAGTTATATATTTGAAATCAGCATTAAAATCTGATTCTTTTGATGTATCTATTGATATCAAAATCCCGTTTTTTAGAGTTTCGTTTACTATTGAGCCGGGTCGCTCCTTACTTACAGTTCGTTACCACGAACTGTTTGATTACCAAACACCTTGAGTTAACTGATAAGAACGTCGTCCCCGAGTGAGGTTGGAGGAGGTCTTAAGGAGGGATTTAATGTAAATTGGAACTTCTTATGAGGGGGTAAAAAGGAAGGCCTTGAGTGGATTGGGATGGCGGAGGAGTGTTCGTAGCTTTATTAGCCTCAGGCGCCTTGATGTTGCAGTGAGTTGTTAGTAATAGAAATAGTACTGATAGAATATACACTTCTTATTATGCCATGGATTCCAAAAATAAAGACAAACGAGGTTTTCTCAAGGAACCCTTCTGATAGTTGCTAAGCTCCTACTTACATTAAAAGCTAAAATACAATGGTTCTAACGAAAACGTATTATTACTTGTTTTGTATTTTCAGATGATTCTATAAAATTAAGGTGAGGGGCAAGGAATTAACTTGTACAGCAGATTGCAATTGAATAATTTCTGTGTATTCAGATCCACCTTAATTGGGAACTTACTTCCCTTGATGAAATCTTAGCTAATCATTTAATAAATCTTAATGACTAATTACTAATCAGTAGTAATAATAACTTCAATTAATAATTTGATACAATGCTTAATATAATTCATAACATAATTATGATTCATAATATAAATATGATTAATCTAATTAAGCTAATGTTTTGTGGTTTCCGAGGCTCTTCCAATATAAACCTTGCACATTGGAACTGGTAATTTCCTTATAAATCCCATCTATCGATTTCAGATTTTCAGCGATTTGGGAATTCAAATTATAACTTAATGACTGAATATTATCGTAAAAATATATCACTTATTTGCTCGTATGGCGTCGGCCATGTAGATTTTCCTAGCTTGCCCAGAAAATTAAAATTGTCTAATTGACAGGGATTATCATGAATTATCGTTTATTTGGAATACGATGTCCTCTCTGTGTGTATAGATGCTGCAGAAGTGACCTTATACGGTACGTTATTGGTTCCATTGACCAAGTCTTCACAATTTTTTTTAAACATTTGTACAAAAAAAAAATTTCGTATTTCTCTGCCCTTCCTAAAACTATGGTCAGTACTTTTGTCTTATGGCTACTACATTCAAGATCTTGTATCGCAAACATGAGATAATAACAGGTTTTCATGGTCTTTATACCAGACAATATTAGCTTCGGCTCGGTGGGAAACTACATTGTAGCTATATCTTAATTAAATATTTAGTTGATATTTTGGTTAGGTTAGGTTACGTATTTAATATAATGCGGTCTGGGCGGCGCCCTTCCCATAATTCCTTGTTGTAGTTTTCATAATTTTGCTGATAAACTATTATATTTGCATCGTATTTTGTTTTATTTCATTAGTATTAACCAAACTTCTCGACAGAACTTGAGTGTGGTGGCTATAAGACATAAATACCCTATGGTCTTTTGATTGATAAAATTTCGAACCTTATTCCTCTTCTTTAAAGTTGCTATTGTTGATTTAAACTGATCGTGTACATTGAGGATGATTTCTTCTAGATCAAATAAAAAATTTATGTTCGCAGGACTGGAGCCAGTTTGCCAACTTGATGTGACATACAAGGACTACATCGGGCCTTTGACTCCGATTGTTGAAGCAGAAAGGGACTACATGCTTTTGCTTGCATGGTCCTTCATTTTATTTGCCCTTATTTACCTTGCTGTTAGAACTGGATACAGTCGAAGATTCTTTGATCTTTTCCTCAGGCGGAGACAGCAAGAAGCACACGAGCATGTTGATTGATTCTCCTATTGTAGAAAGTTCAATAATTAGTATTTCGATTCAGAAAATTTCTAATTTCTAACTTCTAAATTTCTAACTCATTCAAAAATGTGCCAAGTTTAGGTATGCACATAAAATTGCATGCCTAGCATACCAAATGTTTGGAGGGGTCAAACATTTAGGGGAAGGGAAAGTTTCAATAACAAAAAGAAGTATTTTTTTACGTAAAATATTGGACACATTTTAATTGTTTCGTATCTAGGGTGCGGGGGGGGGGGTCTACAGTTCTTATTAATAAAAACGATTATTTAGGCATGTAAATAAAATAAACATTCTCGTAATTTAATGGTTTTTTAAACGATATAATTTACTTGCATTCTTCTCTAAATATACATTAGCAATCTGCAAATCTTTCAGCAGGTGTTTATTCCTTGGTTTTATGATTTTCTAGCGCTGAAAAAAAAAATTCCATTTAGGCCTCTTATGTTTCAATTGTTCATTATAGATTTCTTCAAATGCTTACTCTGATTTTGTAATTATCCACTTGTGGGGAGCCACAAGTTTGAAAATATTGGCACCATAAATTTCTACAGAAATCCCCTGTTAATCCTTCGTATGCTATAAGTGTCTTACTGATGACTACACATACAGATAGTTACTGTTTAAGCATTAAAAGTGGAATCTTTCTTACTGTGAAAAGGCCTTTCAAAAAAGCAAAGTTTGAAACATAGATTTCTTTGTAAAAATCTGAACTTCTGGACCTCCACTGGTGAACCCTATCATAAACCTTCTTTCCTCAAGTTTAAGCTTTTTTCATTTAGTACCAGTAGGTTCGGTTTCTTACCGAGAGTGGGTTCAGTCACTTTTTTCCTTTTTCTCTAAAATTCTTTAATTTCTTAATACTAACAACTCTCATTAGTGCAATTGGACCTTATACAAGCTATGCATTATAAAACAACATAATGAGGTTTTTGTATGGGAATTTGCTTTATAAATTCCAGTTTTACAAGTCTGTCTACTATTGACTATTGACAGTATATAGAACAGCTTAGGGCAAGGAACAGTAAGTAGAAAGATACTTCTTTCTACTTACTAAAAGAACAATAAGACCTAAAAAAATTTTTTAGGGATCATATATCTTTATTTAAGAAAAATATTTCTCAGACACAGAAATTTTTCTTTAGAACAGCAATAGAAAACTCAGAGGTTTTATTGTTATTTTGATATGGCTATGGAAGTTGCTTAAATTAATATTTTGTGAATCTGGGGGAAGGACTTGCGGCACCTTGTTCATGAAAATTCATGCGCGAAGCTCTTCAGGAAAAAATCTTCTCCTCCACTGATGTCTAATTTTTCTTTGGGGAGGAGGGTAGTTGTGGCTCAATCTCTGATTTTGAAAACAAATTTAATTGATTCATATAAAAAGGATACTCAGTCCTGGCTCGCAAATAGAGATTTACTTTAGGGAGGGGCCTGACATACGGGAGGACAGCACATCCGAAAATGCACAAAATTGACGTTTTATACGAAAAATATAGAATAAATCGTAAGAAATTCGTGATTTAAGGAAGGGGACACCATTTTTTGCTTTTCAAATGATGTTTTTTTATTTGTATATATTTTGTGAAAATAAATATTTTCACAATTTAATAGTTTTGAAAGCACTAAAATTTCCTGGCGATATTTTCTAAACATGCATTGGTTGACTGAAAATCTTTTAGCGTGTTTTCATTCTTTCTTTTTATTTTTTTTTTCAGTGTTGAAATTTGTGTGTGTGAAACTTTTGAAGAGGACACACCATATAAGGGAGAGGGCACACATTCAAAAAACTCAGAATAGGTAATTCGTACCAAAAATGTTGGACTAATCGTAAGGCTTTCGTGGTTTGGATGGGGATTTTCTATAAAGCAGACCTTTCATCAATCTTGATTTTCCCAAAAAAAATTTCAAATGAAAGTAAAGAGCGAAGAACAAATTTAAAACGAACAGAAGCTACGTTACTAATGAAATGGGCATCGATTCCCCTGCTTTTTACACTGAAATTAGAGTAATGCTTTCCTGAAAGCATTTCAGAATACAACAATGACAACCAGTTGGTATTTACAAATGTTTTATTTCCTGATTACGTTTCAAAAGATCGGACTGAAATTGTTACTGTTTTAAAGCACATACAATTAAATTAACCCTTCTGTTCTCGAGCAATATAGTGAAAAAAAAAATTACGTTTTTCATCACATTGTTATGGGCATTCTTCTTGAAACACTTCATTCTTGAAACACTGAGATAGAAAACAATTAAAACAAAATAAGTTAAAATCAAACTTCGACATAAGAAATTTCTGTCGGTAAAAGAGCCAATCAATCTTGAGCAGAAACAGGGGGGACTTGGGTAATAGCGAGCTTTATATATATTTTCGTATAGAAAATACGAAATTCTGTTTGTTTTCATTTTTAGTGGTATAATTTTAAATCACAGGTTTTTTTATTTGTTTTCGTTTTTGAATCTTATTGAGGGACATCCTAGATATGGTAAGGTCTACAGCAGCTCCCAGTCCTTTAATTCCCCTCCCCGTGCTTTGGTTCGACATTTTACAGTAAAATTTCGATTTTTGAAGCTGTTTTCTGTTTAAAACTACGGTCTTCGTAATGAGGGAAGAACTTTCAAAAAAATTTTACAACAGGGCATGGGGAGAGCTTCCAGCCCCTCATCGTCCATATTGCAAATTTAATCTCAGTATATTTAACGTAATGAAGTTAAGTCTAGGTTACATCCTCCCCCCTTCCGTAATGATCCGAAGGACTTTCCATAATTTTTTGAAACTGGTGGCCTAAAATGCACTTTTGAGGCTTCAGGTCCCCCCCCTTCTTTGACATAAGTAGATGTGCTGATGACGTTCCCCTCTAATAGCTAGTATGCCACAATGCAATACTTCACGTAAATAATTGAAGTTTCAAAAAAGCTCGACTCTTTCAAATGAAGTCAATTGTTTTCCATTGTGTATAGGCTGCATAGAGGCTAAGAAACGAATGCACGACCGCTTGACAGTAAGAACTATGTAGATCGAAGAATTCGCAAATAACTTTTGATCATTCTAAACTGATAGGCTATCTCAGAATTTTCTCTCTGTAGTATTTAGCCCTATTAGGACCAAAACTGTTGTTTTTCTGGTGCAAAATTGAAGAAATATGAATTTTTCTGTGACACTATTTATTTTTTATTTATTTATTATTCATCAATAAAAAATGTTTTGACAAAACTATCAAATTAATGACCCACAGTGAGAATAACTCGTGTGTGGGTTTGTATACACTCAACAATAAATATGTTGGCCTACTAGGCCTACTTGTCTGAAACTACCATAATAGGGTTCTCTGATACGCTGAATCTTGCGGTATGATTTTTGTTAAAACATCTTGACTTTTAGGGGGTGTTTCCTCACTTTTTCGAAAATAGGGGAAATTTTCTCAGGCTCGTATCTTTTGATTGGGTAACACTAAACTTAATAACTCTTGCATATTTGGAATGAGTATATTAAGCCAATTTTTTGATGTATTCATTAATATAAAATTCCGTTATATCAATTGTAGTTCGTTGCTACGAACTGTTTGATAATATGAAACGCTGTACAAATCTCAACAGCTTTAATTCATAGTAAACGACCCCCTAAACTAGAATTTTATCCAAAACTTGCATCCGCAACTATCAGCTCGGTTTCTGTTTCACGTTAAACAATATTTTTTTTCCAAAGACACATTAGGTCTTTAACTTGCTTCAATTGCAGTGAATAATCTCCAGATACTGGAATAAAAAGATTCCTCTTCAACTATCCGTATGGTAACAACAAACAAAATCCGAATAAAATCAAAATAACCAAATAAATAAAGTGAAATGAGGAGCATCCACCCCAGAAAATGAATCAAATTAATAATTACTGATTAAATGATTCATTAATCTAATTTTATTATTAACCAACGAATTATTCAAATCTATAAAACTATGAAATTTATTCCAATTATAAATAATACTATGCCTTGGTGAAAAACGGGACCTTTCAGATTTGTTTTGTTGCTTAAAATGAACATGAATCTGGGACAGGGGCGTAATTTGCTATTGGGTAGGGACCCCAGTTTGCCTCCAGATGTTCCCCCATACCCCAGTTTGCCTTCCAGTTGAAATTTAGTTTCTTCCAACTTATGGTCAAAACTTAGATAAGCCTACATAATTCAAACATCCACAGAAACGGGTCAGTTTCCTTTAGTATATCTTTGCATTTATGGTACTATATGGATCATTTTTCAGTTTTTATTGTCATTTCACTTGATCTGTGAAAATTGGCTCCAACTTTGCCCCCCCCCAATGATTTTGACGAAATTACGCCACTGATCCAGGACCATCTTTCCATGTGGGATTTAATAGTTTCTTAGATACGGGCTGAAAGCTCTCTCTCCAATATTCCCTGGTATTTTCAACTGAAAGTAAGGGGCAATATTGAAACTTAAAACGAGCAGAAATTATTGCATATATGAAGGGGGCTACTCTTCCAAAACACCTCGCTTTTTACGCTAAAGTTTTTTAGTAATTTTAAAAAAAGCTTAATATTGTTCTAATTAAACGAATGTAGTATTTCAGAAGTCGTTCTTAAAGAATTGGGACAGAATTAAAACTTTAGAGTAAAGAGCGAGGTGCTTTTGAAGAGTAACCCCCCTCATATACGTAATAATTTATGCTCGTTTTAAGTTTTAGTGTTGCTCCTTACTTTCAGCTGAAAAAAACTTGTATTTTTTTTTTATTTAATTTCTGATCGTTTTTAAATAATTCCAGGAAATCTGGCTACTCCTCCACGGAAAAATCTCTCCTCTCCAAGGATTTATTTTCTAGACTATTATATCCTGGTGAAAATTTACCCCGGAATTTGCAGGCAATGAGAAAGCAAGACACAAGAAGAATTTCGTATAGAATTTAGTATAACATTTCCCTTGAAAAATTCATCCCCTGGAAACTTCCCTCCCCTGAAAATGTATGCATACTTCCAAATAACAAATGCTATTCTTAAACAATGGGCAAATTTTATAACTTAAAGACCTTTTCCCGGGGGCTGTGGGAGGGTCATGATATCCCCAAAGGCATAGTTATTCCGCTTTTCAACTATGCTGAACAAAATGTCGATCTCGAAATTTTGATCAGACGATTTTGAGAAAAAGGGGGCGGGGGAGGGGTCCTAGTGTAAACCTCTCTTTAGTTCTTTGTTTATGCCCTTCTATGTTGGCAGATGTAATGGTTTACGTAAATTCCAAAGATAGACGATAAACGTTGGTACATGGTCTTTATTAAATAACGTGAGAATACACATAGAGAAAATAAGGTAGCACAAGAACAACTAACTACGACGAAGGCGAGAGATGGACTCCCTTTAGAAATGAGCGAAGAATGTAACTTTCCTGGAACGGAAGTTCCAGCCCTGAGAACGACCCCTTTCCCACGACTAGCTTTTAGTCCCAAGAGCTCCCCCTGGACCGCTATCGTTGACGCATAAATGCCCAACTAACTAAGAAAGGAGATACCCGGAAATGCTTCTCGAATTGATGTTAAATACTTTACAGATTCTCCCCCCTGTTTTAAGTTAAATTTCCCAAATTTGGCTTATCCCTTCTCATTAAACCCCCAAACTTTAATTGAATTCAAAACATTCCCTTCCCAAATTATTCACTTCTCGCCTACTAACATTCTACAGCATGAACTAGTAAACAATTACATAATACAAACACTACACAATACTTGCATAAGTAAAAACTTACATAGTATAAACGAACCACACTAACAACAGTAGTCGGAAACTGGATATTTTAACACTTCATTTTTCTTTTTATATTTTAAAATAGACTTGTTCCCCATACCCCTGAATTTGACGAGGACAAGGAAAGTTGGGATTATGTATAAACTTTGAATTAGGGCAAAAGGAATGACCGGGAAAGGCTAATTAATCCTGAAAATACCAGCGAAAAATAAATGAAGTTGCAGAAACTTTAAAAATCATACCATGATGCAATGACGTTAAGATATTATTCCCAATAAAATCCTCGGGGTTTTATTGCTGTGGAACGCCTCGGTTTAGACCTATTTAGTTTTTCTCTACTAACTTGTGGTTTGACAAATGGCAGTACTACTGTTGATATCTCTCCATAACTACTAGCGCTACGCATTAAAGCCCTTCAGAGAGGCATCACCCTCATATCTAGAGATATTAACATCAGCCCCCTGTACCGGGGTAGCAAAACCACCCTGCGTGGCAACATAAAACACTCGAAGTAAACCAAAAAAAAAACATCCCGTGCATACTAATACAAAACCCACGGGCACATAAAACCAGCTCCGTAAACCTCTCTTTAGTTCTTTGTTTATGCCCTTCTATGTTGGCAGATGTAATGGTTTACGTAAATTCCAAAGATAGACGATAAACGTTGGTACATGGTCTTTATTAAATAACGTGAGAATACACATAGAGAAAATAAGGTAGCACAAGAACAACTAACTACGACGAAGGCGAGAGATGGACTCCTTTAGAAATGAGCGAAGAATGTAACTTTCCTGGAACGGAAGTTCCAGCCCTGGGAACGACCCCTTTCCCACGACTAGCTTTTAGTCCCAAGAGCTCCCCCCTGGACCGCTATCGTTGACGCATAAATGCCCAACTAACTAAGAAAGGAGATACCCGGAAATGCTTCTCGAATTGATGTTAAATACTTTACACTAGTTGCCCTCCAATTTTTTTGTTCACTGAAAAAGGGCACAAGAACATTTAATTTCCGTTCGAATGAGCCCTCTGGTGATATTCTAGGACACTGAGTTGATACGATCACCACTGGAAAAACAAACAAATAAACAAGCATCCGTGATAGTTTGGCAAAAAATCAAAACTCTGCATTTTTTCAGATAGGCGCTTGAAACCTCTACAGTAGGGTTTTCTGATACGCTGAAGATGTGATTTCCATGAAGATTCTATGACTTTTAGGGGATGTTTCCTTCTTTTTTCAAAATCAGGCAAATTTTTTCATGCTCGAAACCTTTGATTGGTAAGATTAGACTTAATAAAACTTATATATTTGAAATCAGCATAACACTCCAATTCCTTTGTTATATCTATTGGTATCGAAATTCTGTTTTTTAGAGTTTCTGTTACTATTGAGCCGGGTCGCTCCTTACTTACTGTTCGTTACCACGAATTGTTTTATTTCAGCCATTTGGGTGTGTTTCTTCCTTTTACCGATATTATGCAAATTTTCTCATGCTAATAATAATGTTTTCTATGGACTACTTTAAATTTATTGGATTCTAGATATAATGGAGTCATCATAAAAGTCATATCCTTTAAATTTATATATTGTTATTTGAAATTTTTTTAGAGTTTTGCGTCCCAGTGTTTCTTTAGAGCTAGGTTCCCATTAGAGTTTTGGCTCATTATTCATTACAATCAAGGTTTGGTAAACACGTTTGAAACTAATAAAAGAGAACGTACTGTGGAAATATTGCCAATCATCCAAGAATACTAGAAACTTGTTATGCTATTCAAAATGCATCTGCGTCTACGACCACCTGCCATTCTGATTTTAAGCATTCAGTTATTATGGTGCGACGACTGTGTTGCTCCTTTACTATTGTTTTACCGGTTGAGCAATTGTTTTACTAGCGTGGCTGAAAGTAACACGAAATTGAAGACCTGGTTTTATGGTGCTATAGGTCCAAACAGATCGGCCCCTTAAGGAGGGATCATCTGATCGTTTTTTTCTTGAGATGAGTGGGGGGGGTCAGTATTGGAAACAAATGTGTTTTTAGGCATATATTTTTCAATGTATTTTAAGTTTCTTCGTTAGGAGAATCTCAGCCCCTCCCCTGTATACTAGTATGGGTTTAACCATTACACAAATAATCGCTTCTTGGGCAATATTTAATCAAATTCATATAGGAAGTCAAAGAAAAAGACTAGGAGAAAGATTTATATACCCCTCAGAACTACCCTCCAATGTTCACTGTATTGGCACAATTTCCACCTCCAACGCTTTTGAAGAATTAGAGGACTTTTTATTTAAGAATGCTTCACATGTAATTTAGAGACTACACTACAGAATCCAAACGATCAACGAGAAAATTTTGATGATGCTTTTGAGTTTAGTTATTTTTAGCGCGTGTAGGTTCACGTGTACAGAAAGAAAATTGCTTCGCGGTAAATTAACAATAAAACAAATAAAGCAAAATTAATAGTTTAATGAAGTGCTTCAAGATGAAAAAAAAATTCAATTTCCGTTCGTTTTCACTTTTTCGCACTGAAACTGCTCTAGAAGAAGGAAATTCGTTTTTGATGACGTTCAGAATGCGGTCGTGTCGTTAACCAAACGGCGCCGTAAAGTCAATTATCTGAAGTGCGAAGTGGTTGTTCCCGCGCCTCTAATTTATTTTTTAATTATTTATTCTACTTCTGAACTTTGGAAGGGTTAGTAAGCTCTGCCTGTGAATTTCTAATAAGTTTTCTACCTCCAACAAAACCAATATTGATCTGAAGCGGGGTGTGTTTTGAAATTATTCAACATAGTAATTTGCTAATAAAAAGTCGTAGTACAATCGTGGGTTGGATACATGGCTGGGAAGAAGATATTTTATAAGTTTGTCAGAATAAAATTTATTTTTTATGCTGAGCCTCTTTTTTTGAAACGGAAAGCATGGGCAAAATAATAATGAATTGGGTTGCTACCCTTTTTACGTAAAAACTATAATTTAAGCAGCTGGTGATATATTTTGCATATTGCTCCTAGGGTGTACTGCTTAAGCACTACTGCGAAGCTTAATATTCAAGTCAAGTAGGAATGCTGAATTTGGTGATTCTGATTTTATTTTCTATTAAGTTTTGTGATATATCAAATAGTTCGTGGTAACGAACTATAAATAAGGAGCGACTCGACACAATAGTAACTGAAACTAAAAAAAACAGAATTCTGAGAACAGTAGATACAAACAACAAAAGCACGAAGAACAACAGGGAAATCTTTTTGCAAGACAGGGAAGATAATTTGAATGAATATTTCGGCCCTATGTCCAAGGGCCGTCTTCAGCAAGACAAAAAATATATAAAAGAAAAAAGACTCACAACAATATGCGATACAAACTTTATATTTTTTTTTTGTATAGAGAAATCACTTTATTTACATAAATATTTACAAACTTCCAGAAGCCTGGTCATCCAGGCTTGTCAGGCACTATATCTTTTCAACTTAACATCCTCACATATTTTAAGCAAAAAAACAAACAAATAAAGACGAGACACCTCTTGCTCACTCAATTCCCCGACGGGTATCATTAATATTCATTACCAATCCTCATACTCTTTGGCACTGCTTGAGGTAAAAAACAAACAAAAAAAATTAATCAAAATCATAACAACCAACACAATGGCCCCTTAGCAACCTACGGAAATCGAGTCTAACCGTCTGGTCTAGAATCTCACCTGGTAGTCTTTCCCATGTTAACGGAAGCTGGTGTCAGAAACGGCGAGAAAACAGACCGAGTCGATGGTTTCCTTTATTGTTGAATCATACCTGTGTTACGGGTACCGTATTGATGACGTTCAGAAACAGAAAAAAAGATATTATCCAGGCAATCCGGTACTACCTTATTAAAAATATTGAACATTGACTGTGCTCTATAGAACTGAAATAGACCAGAAATTGGTAGTATATGTAAACTCTTATACAGATCCCTTACCGAAGAACGAAAATCATTATTAGAAAGAAACCTGATAGCCAAATTCTGGAGAACACGTAACTGCCTAAGATATGCAATGAATGTATACGACCACACTGAACAATAGTAAAGTAAATAGGGGTGCACCAACGAAAAATAAATAAGACGCAGTATTCCAATAGGAAAGAAATGCTTTAATTTACGCATCATTCCAACATTACGGGCGACTTTAGAAGATACACACTGGATATAATCTACGAAGGAGAGGGTCTCATCCAGAATAACTCCCAGATATTTCACCGTACTTTTCCGAGATATCTGGGACGGACCAGCGTTCAGGGCTGTTAACCATGGATAGTAATTCTTAGATCTCCCATAAATAATCCATCTAGATTTATTAAAATTGATAGCCAGTTTGTTCGATGTCTTTCATCGTTCAATATTATGCAGGTCACCTTCTAACAATCCGACTAATTCTTGCTACGTACGAGCAATAATCTTTAGATTTGTGTCACCTGCGAACAATACAAGGACCTTCTTTGGGCCTCCAAAATCTGAACTTAGATCATTTGTTAGGCCAGTCACTGCGTTACATAGATCGTTAATATAAACAATGGACCGAGTGGAGATCCTTGAGGAGCACCGCACTGGATTGGGTAACGGCTAGACGCGATACCTCCTACTTGCATAAATATTGACCTATCTGCTAGATAAGATTCAAATAGCTTAATCACATTACCACGGAAACCACAATTCCTAAGCATCCCTAACAAAATCTGGTGATCAACGGTATCGAAAGCTTTCAGTATATCTAAAAATAATGTAGCCACCTTCATATGACCATCTAATCCATCGTTTACCGTTGTCACCATAAACTGAAGAGCATGTTCCGTCGAATAAGCCTTACGAAATCCAAATTGATTACTAAAAAAATGATTATTCTTACATAAAAAAGAATTCAACCTACAATACAGCAACTTTTCCATTATTCGAGAAAGAACCGGCAAAATGGAAATTGACCGATAATTGAAATAATCCTGTTTATCACCACCTTTGTGAATAGGTTTTACCTTAGCTATCTTAAAACAAGATGGGGAAAAAACAACCCTGAAACAACTATTAACTAGCTCAACAAACTTTGGAAGTAATTCCGGCAACACTTGTTTAACAATTTTAAGTGACAAGAAATCGGCACCGGACGCCGATATTTTTATTTCTTTAATTACCGTATTTTATATTATTCTGTATTTTATTCCGAACAACAAATATTCCGTATATTAAAGGGGTTGTTCCATCTGCAATACCCCGCTCTTTATGCTAAAGTTCGACCTTTTGTCCTAATTCTATAATAACAATTCCTGAAATACAAGGGCCGTTAAATTTGAATCAGAGCCTTTTTGAAAAATACTAAAAAAAAATTTATTGAGGATGAGCAGCCCCTCGAATATGTGTAATAATTTCTGTTCATTTTAAGCTTAATGTTGCTCCTTACTTTCAGTAAAAAAAAAAACTTGTTTTTATGTTTAATAAAGACAAAATAGCGACTGATACTGCTACTGCGAAAGAGGTTTTGCACCGTTAATACTGAGGCAAGTATACTGATGAACACTACCCATTTGTAATAATGTGTCCAATGCGGTTCTAGGCGTATGCCTCTTCCTGAAAATTCCCCCCGCTGAAAATTCCAGCGGAAAATTCCATCCACACGTAAAATTGAGCAGCCACAGAGAAAGTATGACAAATAATGAAGATATTACGAAATTTTGGAATAGTTTACCTATATTCCAAAATAAAGGCAGAATATGTACTGTAGAACAAGAGGTTGGCAACCTATAACCCGCGGGTCACCGCGGGTTATGCCCTTTGTTATTATTTTCTCAATAACATGTATCTTATTATTAACTAAAAGACTGTCTTAAACTGAAAATATCACCGACCCAGACATCCGTTTAATATTCGTATTGTGTTTTATTTTGACCCGGAGCCAAAAGGGTTGCTGACCCCCAGTGCCCTATAGTGCTTTTATTCTCATTTATGTTAATTTAAATTTTTTTTGTGTTTGTTTCTGTGGGTTGAGTTATCATCACAGGATAAGACAATGGTTAACATTGGGGGCTAGGGCTGGGTATCAACCCAGAAGGCAAACCTATTAAACATTTTGAAGTTTTTAAACAAATTGGATACCTAAATTTATTTTTAAATGAAGTAGTAGCCTACTGTAATCAATTATTCGCCCTAATATAAAAGAGGTCATTAGAACACTAAGAAAATGATTGATATTTACCGTTTTTGTCGGTTTTTCTTTCTTTATTTGTTATATTATCTTTAACCTTAATCCCCTAATCCCCTTTGAACTCCTCTTCCTCCTCCAATACAACTCAACCCCCATTTAAGTAACCCCATGTAACTCAACCTCAGTTTCACTTGTCGTGGTTGAGCACATCTAAGAGAAACATGATAATAAAATTAAAGTAGTATTATTAGATTACTTATTTTATGTTTTTTTTTCAAATATTAATTTTTAAAAAAAATTTCAACAGCCCCAGTGTAAATCATTATTTTACTCTACTATGATAACTCAACCTCGAGAAACATGAAAGAATAAATCGAATAAACATATAAAATTAAATACAATAGGATATTCTACACCATATATTCTGCCTATATAAGGAATATAGGTAGATTATTCCGAAATTCCTTTTCTTCGTTATTTTCTTCATTATTTTATTTGTCATACTCTCTATGGCTGCTTAATTTTACATGTGAGGGGAATTTTCCACGGAAGGGAATTTTCCGTGGGGGGGGATTATACTGGACCTCGCTCAAAACATCGTTTCTGGTTACCTCCCCGAATACCCCAACTTAATATATCATTTCTTTCATGTCGCCCGAATTTCTGGCACCCAGCATTTCTCTTCCTTGCAATCTTGCGGATTTTTCAGTAGGAATATGGTAAGCATACGGTGTTTTCCATCCAAAGAACATGCCCAAACCACCTAAGTTACTCCTTCGTAATATAAAAGCGCAAAAGTCACCTCTATTGCTTTAAATACAATGAATCCACTCTGGGAAAAATTTTGGGTACTTAGCAGTATGTACTTAAGCTTAGGCGACTCGACACTTTGCCATTTTATCAGAAAGTAAGCAGACTTTCAAACAGTTCGTGGTAACGAACTGTAAGTAAGGAGCGACTCGGCTCAATGGTAACCGAAACTCTAAAAAACGGAATTTTGATACCAATAGATACATCAAAAGAATCAGAATTTCATTTTGATTTCAAATATAAAAGTATTATCAAGTTTAATCTTAACTATCAAAAGTTACGCGCCTGAGAAAATTTGGCTGATTTTCGAAAAAAGGGGGAAGACCCCTTTTTAACCCCCCTCCTTTCTCCTCCGTGGAAAGATTCTCCACGGAGAATCTTTCCGTGGAGAATGTTTGTTTGGGGTAAGGGACATTTCTATGAAGGGGGCGCCGGATTTCCAAGCATATTTAAAAAACAATCAGAAATTAAATTAAAAAAAAACAAAATTTTTTAACTGAAAGTAAGAAGCAACATTAGAACTTAAAACGAACAGAAATTATTACGTATATGAGGGGGTTCTCCTTCAAGTCAATATCTCGCTCTTTACGCAACAGTTCTTTTTTTTTAGTGCTTTCAAAACAGCTATCTATTCTAATTAAACGGCCTTGTGATTCAGGGGTTTGTGAATTAAATTTTTTTTAACTTTTAACGTAAAGAGCGTGGTATTGACTAAGTGGAGAACCCCCTTATATACGTAATAACATATACATAATAAAAAAAAAACAGTAAAAAAAAAAAGCGATACAGCTAAATAGTAATCGAAACTTTTAAAAACGGAATTTTGATGTCAATAAATGTATCAAAAAGAATGGACTTATTATGCTGATTCTAAATATATAAATTTTATTAGGTTTGGTATTGTTCATCAATGGTTACGACCCTAAGAAAACTTACCTGATTTTTTAAAGAGGGGAGAAACATCCCCCAAAAGTGAAAGTATTTTAATTACAATCACACGGTCAGATTCAGCGTATCAAAAAACCCTATCACATAGGTTTCAAGCTCATATCTGCAAAAATCTGCAATTTTGTATTTTTTGCTAGAAGAAAAATATACGAATATAGAAGTTCGTTACGTAAGTTAATTTGTAAATTACGTCAGAACCAAATTTAGAGACAGCCATTTAGCAAAAGAAAAGTAAAAATTTTATGCAAATTTTGTTTACTTATTCAATGACGGTGAGCCAAAATAAAAGCTGCATTAACTAAAAAACGATCGGAAATTAAATAAAAAATAAGTTTTTTAAACTGAAAGTAAGGAGCGACATTAAAACTTAAAACGAACAGAAATTATTCCGTATATGGAAGGGGCTTTCCCCACCCCAACACCTCGTTTGCTTTTCGATAAAGTTATTTACTTTTTTAGCAAATAAAGTTGTTAGACAGAGTCAAACTTTACCATAAGGAGCAAGGCGTTGAGGAGGAGGCATCCCCTTCCATATACAGAATAATTTCTGTTCGTTTTAAGTTTTAATGTCGCTCCTTACTTTCAGTTTAAGAAACTTGTTTTTTTGTTTTTTTAAATAGAAAGAGCGCTTGTATTTCAGTCATTGAGGACACGTAATAGCGGAGCTGAGAGAATATTAAAGTCATTAGTGTAATCTAGTTGCCAGAAGGGCATGATCAGATAGATTTTGAATTGTTTGGTGGTAAATCAAGTTAGAAGTTACGATCTGATAGGAAAAATGGTCTCAAAATAAATTTGATAAGTTAAAGTGGAGGGGAAAGTCTTGGAGATGATGATAATAATGTGTATAAGAAGATGGAGTTAAGTGAATTGTATTAGAATGGCTGGTGTCTACAAGTTTAATAGGACATTAATAAATTTTGTGATGTCAATTTTAACTTTTTTACTCCACTCACGTGTTACCATTTTGAATATTAAACCAAAATATATTCGTTCCTACATTAGTCTTTGTTACTAATCAGGGCAAAAATTATCTCCAAAAATACCACTAAAATTGTCTACGTCTTATGATGGAAAACTGGTTTGAAAACGTCTTATGTAATTATTGCGTTGTAATGAACAACGCAATAGTATAATCACACGATTAGTATAAGCATAAATCATACACGGTTTAAGAATATTTTTCCCTAATGTCCACCCCATTTTTCAGGTAAAGGTATGTTTGTACCTATAATCTTAACTATTTTCTTATATCATAAAAAAAACTTGGGTTTGCACAAAACATTCTGACTATTAATGAAGTTTCCTCACAATCTTGCCAAGCTTTTTTCAATCAAAACAAATAATTTTTTTAGATTTATTTAAACCGTAGCCTATGTGATTTTCCCTTATTTTCTTGTTCTGGTGTAAACCTTTTTTTTCATAGTTAATTACAAGTACTCTGGTCTCAGTGTATTTAATGCAAATAAATATACCAAATATAGATAGATAATATATATATGTAGATAGGTAAGATATAGATAGATAATAGATAATATTCCTGACTTCTTGGAATTGGTCCTTTGTCACTCCACTCGGGAATCTAATCTATGATTGTCAGGCTAACAAGGACATTGTTTCAAAAGTATTTGACAAGAAAAATAAATGTGCCTAGTAGATGGACCAATTTTCATTTTCCTCTTACCATTCAGTTTTCTCTTCCTTTTTTCTGAATTCTAATTTTCTGAGTTCCATTTTTCTGAATAACAAGATTTTTACAATAGCTCATTAGGAACTACATGTTGTGCTCAATGAAATACCTGAAGCTAAACTAAAAATAACAAGGACATTGTTTCAAAAGTATTTGACAAGGAAAATTTAAATGTGCCTAGTAGCTGGACCAATTTCATTTTAATTGTCCTCTTACCATTTAGTTTTCTCTTCCTTTTTTCTGAATTCCAATTTTTCTGAATAACAAGATTTTTATAATAGCTCATTAGGAACAACACATTGTGCTCAATGAACTATACCTATAGCTAAACTACAAACAACTATTCTTAGTTTTGTCCTTTAAAACGAAATAAAGATAAAGGGGCTTTTTCTTGCAAGTGGTGCCCCCAAAACTCGACCCCCGTTATCAGGGCCGTATCCAGGATTTTTGTTCAGGGGGGGGTTTACTAATTTTTGACTTTTGGGGGGGGGGGGTTACTAATTTTTGACTCAGTTTTTGACTAATTTTACTGATTTTTACCTAGGTTTTACTAATTTTCGACTTATTTTCGAGTCGGTCAAAAAATTTCGGGGGGGGGGGGTTCAAACCGGGTAACCCCCCCGCCCTGGATACGGCCTTGCCCGTTATACTCAACCTATAAACTACAAACAGCAACTTGGCTAAACACACAACGCTAATTTGCGAAATTTCGTCTCTTTGTGATTTTGATATATTCATTTTTGGATGAATTGTTTTGGATTCTCTTCTTACGCTGATTAGATTCGTTTTTCTTGGCTTTAACTTGTTGTGGATGCCGGTTTTGTAGCTTCAATTATTTTTGTGTTCATTGAATTTTCCTGATTGAATTTTACCGGGTTGAATTTTGCACGGGCATAGTTTTGCAAGGTTAAATTTTGCCCGATTTCACTTTTGCTAGGTTTATTTTTTTTCTGGCTCGATTTTGCAGGTTTTTAATTTTACATTCAACATAATTTACTGGGTTTAGTTTTGCCAGGATGATTTCTGATGGTTGACTTCTCTCGGAACCTTTGAAGTTTTATGAAGCACACATTTTTCCTAAAACAAAAATCATCCCTGTTCAAGTAAGCGGTCACGTATTGGTGTCATTTGTGTTATCTTCTTCTTTTACCGTGAAATACTCCGACAAAAAGATATATTCCTTCTTTCTCTAAAAGCCGTTTTTATTTTCTTGCTCAAGAATATTGCTTTGTTATTATACCTGATTATATACCCTCCATTCACATTGTTTTGACACGAATTCACTATTGAAAAACTCAGTATTATTCTTAATTTCAAGGAATATATCCTTTTTTATTGTCTACTCCAGATTTAATAAAGACTTATCGAACTGCCAACGGTTTTTCTTGAAAGCCTTATATGACAAAAATTTGAAGCTATGCTTAAAAGCTTAAGTGCCTTTCAGTCGAATGTATTCAATTTTCTATCCGTTCCATCTCTCGTGCTTAATTCAGAAACCTAATGTGCATCCTCTTAGCATTCAGTATTCTATTCTTCATCTTGAATTCTTGGTTTTACAAAACTTGGAGTATAGCTCATAGGGAAATAAGCTTATTGTCCTTGATGAAGTAGTTGCTTTCTCTGCTTTCTAAAGCAAAAGTATAAAGAAAGTCCTTTTCCTAAATGAAATCTTTGAATGGGAACCTTGGAAATATTTACTAAAGGCACTCCTTTTTTTTGCATAAAGAACCTTAAATTTATGCAGAATCATTGTCTATTAAGATAAGCATATTCCAGTAATTTAAAAAACACACGTTTCTTATAATTGCATCTAAAATTCCAATTAAAAGAAATGTTTTTGGGCTGATTTTTAGGGAGATTTTAAATGCGAGATCAATAGAAATTTGAAGTGAAAAAATAAAACTTGAGAATTTTATAATTTGATAAATACCTTAGGACTATCTGTACAATGTATGCTTCCTTTTTTCCTTTTTTTTGACGTTTTATAGTCATCGCTTGTAATTTAGGGACTTGGTTTTGTAATTTCATGCCTAACTTATATTTATATGAGTTTTGACCAATAGTTTTTTGGGGTTAACTTTTTATTTCTAGGCACCGGCATGTTTTTTTTTTTAGTTTGAATGTTGTCCGCTTGTATAATGAGAAAAACGTGGTCTATCGCTTAAGCTGCCATTATATAATCCATTTGAATATATGATAATGTGCTGAAATTCATTTTGTCTCTCCAATTTTCAGTTTGAAGCTTTCAGTTTTCGATATGTTTGAGTTAACGTTTTGTGTAAGAAGTTATAATTATTTTTCTTCTTCTGTTCTGTGGGTTTGACTTTTCTTCTTTGATTTTCGATAGATTTTGGTATTTGCCTAGTTATCTATGTTAGTGATATTTTCTTTAGCAATTTAGTAGCATTTCTAAAGAACAGGCTGGCCGTTTGAGGTCAAGCCTACAACTTTTGTCGAGCCTTAAGCCGAACAGCAAAATAATAAAAAAATTAAAAGGACAGTGAAAATCCATATTAAACTTTAAAACGAACAAACTTTGTATTAAATATGGAGGGGGGTCTGACCCCAATCTATACGCTAGATATACCACAATTAGAACTTTACAAAGAAAAACTCAGCACTAGTCAAAGCACTTTGAGTTGGCTTTCAAGACATTTGAACTGATAAAGCCGATTGGCTTTATCCATCGGCCGATTGGCTTTATCCATCCATTGACATTTGATGAAGGTAAAACCGATCGGCTTTATCCATCCATTGACGTTTGATCAAGACAAAGCCGATTGGCTTTATCCATCGGCCGATTGGCTTTATCCTTAGATATCAATCGAAAGCTGCAGTAGCTAAGAGAAATTTTTAACTGTTTAGAAACACGTGAGATAGTGTCAGAGCTTGTTGAACCCGAATAGGTGAATGTGGTTTGCGAATATGTGATTGGTACAATGATAATCAATAATCATTAATAATGACTAATAATCATAATAATCATATTTATAATGATCATTAATGATGATTATCAATAATCATAATAGTGTGATATCAGACCTTTTTGAACCCAGATCCCTTATTGCCATAGGAGAGTTCACAAATTCTAAAACAAATATTTTCTGAATAGGTGATTTGTCCGATGATAATCAATAATCATTTGTTACCACGGATGAGATAGAACTGGATCCTCCATTGCAGGAGAAGACTGTTATCACCATTGTACTGTGGTAACTAATCGGCGTGTTTTGAAATCAAATTATTCTTACAGCAACACCTAAGTGTTTACATTACCATAGCTTTGTTTGAACTCGAGATAAGTTCGAATCAAGCTGTGACAATGTAGACCCTTATGTATTGCTTCTTGACAAAATGAGCAGTGGATCAAACTTTAACGTAAATAGGGGGGGGGGAATAATATACAGATTGGTCTCTGCTTGTTCAAATTTTTTATAACAATGAAAAAAATATTTTCTTATGGACGGATAGGACGAATTGAAACTGAAGACGAAAAAAATTATTGTTTCTCAGCCTACGTGACATATATCTACAAAATTGGTAAAAACTAATTTTAAAATGACTTTTCCCTAAATTTGTAAGATTATGGAAAACTAGCACTTTACTGAAAACACAACATATGCAGAAAAAAACAAGAAAACAATAATATTATTTTAGTAGCCAAAAGGTGAATGAGCTACCAACAGAAAACAATATACTAGTTTAGAACTCTCTCAATAAGGTTCCACTTCCACCCCTATAATATTGTTAAGTTTTAGGATACAACTTAAGCTTTCTTAAAAACTCAAGCAAAACTAAAAAAATATTTTATTAACCGAAAGGGCATTAACCAGTATACAAAAATAACAGACTAATTTATAAAATAAATTTTTAGTCTTAGCGGCCGTAATAGCAACCGCTAAAATAGCATAAGATCTTTAACTATAGAGACCCATTTAATCAAAGAGTTCGTGGTAACAAACTGTAAGGAGCGACCCTTCTCAATAGTAACCGAAACTCTAAAAAACGGAACTTTAATACCAATGGTTAGATCAAAAGAATTAAATTTTTATGCTAATTTTAAATATATAAGTTTCATTAAGTTTAGTCTTAACCACCAAGCGTTAGGAGCCTGGGAATATTTGTCTTAGTTTCGAAAAAATGGGGAAACACCCCCTAAAAGTCAAAGAACTTTAATGAAGACCACACCATCAGATCCAGCGTATCAGAAAACCCTACTATAGAAGTTTCAAGCTCTTATGTGCAAAACTGTGGAATTTTGTATTTTTTGCCAGAAGAAAGATAACGGATGCGTGTTTATTTGTTTTTTTGTTGTTTTTGTTTCCCAGGGGGTGATCGTAACAATCCAGTGGTCCTAGAATATCGTGAGAAGGCTCATTCAAACGGAAATTAAAAGTTCTAGTGAGCTTTTTAAGTGACCAAAAAATTGGAGGGCAACTTGGCCCCCTCTGACGCTAATTTTTTTCCCGAAGTCACCCAATCAAAATTTTGAGATACCATTTTGTTCAGCATAGTCGAAAATCTTATAACTTTTCTTTGAGGATTACTTAATCCTCCGCAGTCCCTAGGGGAAGGGATACAAGTCATGAACTTTGCCAATTGTTTACAAGTAGTATTTATTGGTTATTGGGAAGTATACAGACGTTTTCCGGAAGAATTTTTTCTGATGGGGTAAGGGGGTCGGAGTAGGGGGTTACGGGGGAGGATTTTTTAATGGAAAATGTTACAAATGAGACTCAGAGAGGAAAGAAACTAATAAAATGAAAAATAAAATCAAAAAGGGTGAAAAAACGAGGATTTTGTCAGCCAGTGGTCTAAGAATGTATTTATGGAGAATGTTTCCTTGGGGTAAGGGACATTTCTATGAAGGGGTATTGGACTTCCCAGCATTATTTAAAAAAAGATCAGAAAATAAATAAGAAAAAGTTTTTTTTTTCAATTGAAAGTAAGGGGCAACATTAAAACTTAAAACGAACAGAAATTATTACGTATATGAGGGGATTCGCCCCCTAGTCAATACCTCGTTCTTTACTCTAAAGTTCTTTTTAGTACTTTCAAAAGAGCTATCTATTCTAATTAACCGGCCTCTGTTATTCAGAGGTTTGTGATTCAAATAAAATTGAAACTTTAGCGTAAAGAGCGAGGTATTGACTAGGGGGCGAACTCCTTCATCTACGTAATAAAAACATACGAATATAGAAGTTCGTTACGTAAGTTAATTCGTATGTTGCGTCAGAACAAAATTTCGAGAAAGCCTTTTAGCCAAAAAAGTAAAATTAATATGCAAATTTTGTTTTAATTATTTATGTGCGGGGAGCCCAAATCAAAGCTGCATTAATTCAAAAACGTTCAAAAACTAAATGAAAAAACAAGTTTTTTTAACTGAAAGTAAGGATCGACATTAAAACTTAAAACGAACAAAAATTATTCCGTATATGAAAGGGGCTAGCCCCTCTTCAACTCCTCGCTCTTTAAGCTAAAGTTTGACTCTGTCTCACAACTTTATTTTTTAAAACAATATAAAACCCACTTAAGACAGTTGATAGTTCTTCAAGATGTTCCACTGAAATTTTATTCTTTTCTTAATCAAGCCTTGATTTATAGATACTATCAATTCTAGCAAACCTTATTTAGTAATAAACACATAAAATATATCCAGTCTGGCGATCTAGCTATCGAGGAAATGCACTCCCCATCAGTTGTTCTCTCCTCAAACCTCAACTTTCCTATCTAGTAAGAAATCTCCTCAGCCTGTTCTCTCTCCTCAAGTGACGTAAGAAATGTGTTGTCAATATATCACTTTGTTCCAATGATAGATATGAAAAGATGGGCGTACCCTGACAATGAAAAAAAAATCTAAAAATCAGTAAACCTGTTCTATATAAACTTAATTTTTCTTTTGCCCTTTTTCAACCCATTATTTTTCTGTCTTGTTTGTTCTGTTCTTTTTGCACTCAGATTGAGTATTTTATATTTTAATTTGGACTAGATCAGGCAAGCATTTAGGATTGTGATATTTGGTCCCTATTTCACTCTAAAACCTGGAAGTCTTTACCATTTTTCTTATAATTTCCATTGTCTTCCTTGTTAACAAACCCCATCTTTTTACATTTTTTCTTACGAGTTTAGTGGCTTTAGGGATAAAGAAAATTAAAGATTAGCAGAATATATTAACGAATTTTACGGAAAAAAAAATTATGATATCGTTCATATTTTCTCAGAAGCTTCGCTTTGCACAACATTGTAATAAGAATGGTCAGGGAATCTTTCGAGCTCTATGTAGTCTACATCAGCAGATAAAAGCTCCTCAAACCGCTCCACCAGCTCTGAAAACGCTGGTCTTCCATCCGGGTTTGAATCCCAGCAGTAAAACATCAGATTGTATACTTCTCGTTTGCAATGGTCTGGCTTTTCCAGCCTGTAGCCATCCCGAACTCTGTTCATCACTTCCCCTGCAGCTAAGCCAGGATATGGAGTAGAGCCTGGAAACAATAAAGGTATAAACGAAAACCAATTCTGTTAAGATAAGTTAGGTAACATTTATTAATCCAATAAAAAAACATCAAAAATGTCAAAACATCAAGCATCAAATACAACCCTCCCCCATGTAAGACTTTTTTGCCAGGAATGCCGGGAGCAAAAAAAAAACAAATAAAAGACAAAAAAGGCATAAGCAAAAAGGGAAAAGCACAAACTAAAAAGGAAAATATTAATCAACAGCCAACTGATTACAACGGAACAAAACACTATTCCAACTTGAGTCAGAGACATCAACTTCACCTGGACATTAAAATATACACACACACATATATATATATATATATATATATATATATATATATATATATATATATATATATATATATATATATATATATATATATAAATCATTACGGATAAAGAACAGAATTCCGCCAGCCACCTTTCTTACCCAGAGGGTGGTTTTCAGGTCTCAGTTTAATAAATCGAGAAAATTTGTTAATCTTTAACATGTGCAAATTTTGAGCTTGAACTTCAGTAATAGCGATTACATCTAAACTATATATTTTAGAAAGGGTGTCTAATTCATTGAGTTTTTCAAAGTTAAGGATTTCAGCGTTGCTCAACAAAAGTTTGGGGAATCGAAAGCGACTTGTGACTGTACCGTTTTTACACTTTACTTTTTTTATATCACAGATGCGGTCAGGGGTTCTAGTGGACTTCTTGACGGGGGCTAAACTTGAATATTGAGAACTACAATTATTAAATGAAAAAGGTCTCAGACCAGAGTCACCCTGGTAGGGTGGGCACAAGGGATTAAACCCATGGGTCGGAGGTGGGACAATAAGGGAGGGAAATGAGACGGTGGTATTTTCAGGGGGTTCAACTTGGGAGGGGTTAACTGAAGTGTTAAGAGGGAAGGGATTTTGCTGGGAATATGGTTTTTTTTTTCTGGGTGGTAACGGTGGAAGTTTTTTGAGTGAGCAGGGTGGATTTGGGATAAAAAGGTATGCGCTGGCGAGCTAATTTTATTAATTGAATGAAGGGGGCTCCGCTTTTGGGTTGATTGAGAACTTGTAACTATTTTACTATTAAAAATATTACTGCGCCTGGCTATAGCACTATAATCCCTCTTTTTCAAATGTAATAACATGCACTTAGTCTCGAAACAAAGGTCACTTTGAAATTTATGGCAGGGTTTGGAATGGGAGCAATAATTGTCGTTACAGTGACCAGTAGTTAAAAGACATACAAGGGTGAACAAAGGTACAATCACTCTTTTTTATACACTTGTTGGCCAAGTGAAAACGGCAGGCAATAGAATTCTTCCCTGATTTGGCTTCAGGAACCAATTTACTAATAATACTCAAGTTGTTACTGACCCCTGGAACTGGAATATTGGCTGAATTCACACTTAAATTGTCACTGACCTCTGGATCTGGAATATTGATTGAGTTCTCATTTAAGCTGTCACTGACCTCTGGAACTAGGTGACCGATTAAATTCATATTTGAGTTGACACTTGCTTCATTAATATTCATGTGTTGGGAGTTGTTGCTTGTGGATTGAATTGCAGTTGGTTTCAAATTGGTGTTTTTTTTTATTCGTATTCACAGACTTAAGTGTGTTCTTAATCATATTCTCCCTTAGATCAATGAAAGTAGAAATTTCGCTGGTAACGAACTCGAGTTTTTTTTAGCACTAAAAGGGAGGGGAGGGAAGGGTCGCTTAGGGGGCTGGAATCACAATTGCCACAAGGAAAATTTTCAGTCTGGCAGGAGGCATCATTAGAAGGCTCACAATTATATTCAAAATCCGTCTGGGTACTGGCATCTTTAGTTTCTAGCAGAAAATCAGTCTGGCAACTGGTAACACTGGTAGGGGAGCAGTCTGACACTCGTTATGGGCTGCAATGAAAGGTTTAACATCCCTTTGGCAAGTCGGGGCACGGGGGGGCGATCTGATAGCATCTAATATTTATATTAAGGAAGAATTTATTTCTGACAATCGGCGTCGAAGGGTCTAGCTAGTTTTTGAAGAATTTATTCCTGACAATCGGCGTCGTGGGGTGTCATTAGCTTTCGAAGAAATAGGGGTGGTATATTCTTGATTTTTGGTGATGTTTTGTTTCGATGAACAATCCATACATAACCAGTTCTAATTCCACTGGAAACGTTCTATCCCTGCATATTGCTAATAAATGGAAGAGTTGCATGTACTACATACCAGGCAATTGATTGTTGCCCTTAATCTACACTCAGGACACACTCTCTTAAAGTCCTTTGGTTGTCCTTTAGTCATTTGGTTGATTAATCAAAAGGGTTAAAAATATATATATATATATATATATATATATATATATATATATATATATATATATATATATATATATATATTTGCAGGTGGTTAGGGGGCGGAAGCCTGATCTTCCTGATGTAGAGAGAGGAATACAAATATTATCATGACTACAAAGATACTATTTAGAATTGTCAGAGACAAAAGGCAGTCTATTTTCAAGGGCCGTAGGAAAATCACCAAGTCATTGAAGAAAAACAAAAGTCACACAAGAAAAAATATAAGTGAATTCAAAGGAAGCAATGACTTATTAGTAGAATTATTTGCGTCAAGGATAAAGGTCCTTGCTTTGTCATATGCCCTAGAAAGGGGCAGAGAAATGGAAGAAAATGTTGACATCCGTATTGTGGGGCAATAAGAGACGACCACTGAATTAAAATATGAAACAAATTTTTTTGCAGTCGACCCAATGTTTTTAAGCTTTCTAAGAATTCCTAGGTGCCTCGATCTTCATCTTAATTTGTAATGTGATACCTGAGTGAGAGTTTCTCATCAAGAAGAATACCCAAGAATCGAGCATAATGATTAGCCTACTTGATCTACTAAGAGAACCTCTTGAAAGATAACTTTCCGAAAGTTGATTGCAAGCATGAGAAATTCGCGAGTAAATCAAAGAGTTCAACTTAGCGACATGTAATGGCTGACAAATAACATCTAACCATAGAATTATTCTCTCAAACAAAATAGACAGTTTAGCGCGGATCTCAGGCTCTGTTCTGACAGCAGTGCCAAGATTACTACCATTAGTGAATGCAATTGGAATGTCGTCACCAGGTGATGGATATCTACAGTTGCGGGCATTGAAATATTCGGGGAAACACAGGCGAAAATAACTGTTTGCTTTCGGGTCACAACCGTAAAGAAAAGATCATTAAAATAAATTAAGAACAGATCTAAGAACTGCTTTTGGGACCCCAAACTCAACCTAAGACAGTGAACCAAAAAGAGGATCCACGGAAATAATCTTTCAAAATTAATAGCCAAGCGCTAGCATCCCCTCTAAGATACGTTAGCGATAATTTAATGAGATAAAGAGTAGAACTTGCTGGGCCAAGGAACCAAAAACTTTTCGGACATCCATAAATATAGCGGGATAAATCAGACTAGAATCAAGAGCCAAATATAGAAAATCCGAAAGAGTAGCACAAGCGTGTTTAGTTGAGCGCTTAGCTCAGAAGCCGAATTGAAAGTCATGAAAAAAAGGTCTTTATGCATTAAACGTACTCTTTTATATACTGCTAAAGAAGTCATGTTTCGTTAATGCTAATGAAATAAAATAGTTAATGAATATATAATAGTTTAGAAACAAATCTGGGCTATATATTTGCACATTAGGGGGGATGGGGGGTAAAGCAGAGCATATATTAAATACGTAACCTAACCTAACCTAGGTACCTTTTCCCCCCTAAACCCCCCAAAAGACAACAGTTTAAATCTCGTTAACGCAATGAAAACCACACCTTGCATTTAATTACTCTATAGCGGTCTCTTGAATGGGCGAGTTTTTCATGATTGGTTTCCAAATGAGTACGTTTAATACATAAGTACAAAAAAATTCTTTACTTCTTAAAAGAAAAGCAGACAGGAAAGCATGGCCTTTTAAAAAATCATGCTAAACACTGACAATAAAATATATAAGCCGATAATTAGCTAAATCACTCCGAGGTCAACCTTTACATAAAATTAAAATAAAAAAACAAGTTTTTTTTAACCGAAAGGAAGGAGCGACAATAAAACTGAAAACGAACATAATCTATTCCGTATATGAAAGGGGCTGTTCGCTCCTCATCGCCTTGCTCTTTACGCTAGTTTTTTATTGTTTTAAAAATAGTTGCGATAAAGAGTCAAACTTTAGCGTAAAGAGCGAGCCGTTGAGGAGGGGACAGCCCCTTTCATATACGGAATAATTACTGTTCGTTTTAACTTTAAATGTCGCTCCTTACTTTTTACATTTTACACTTTTACATTTTTTTTTTTGGCTAAATGACTTTTTCGAAATTTTGATCGGATGATTTTGAGAAAAGGGGGAGGAGGAGGGGGCCTAGTTTCCCTCCAAATTTTTAATTACTTAAAAAGGGCACTAGAATTTTTAAATTTATTTACGAACGTTTTTATTAGTAACAAATATAAGTAACTTACATATTAACTTGCGTAACGAACTTCAATATTCATATATTTTTGTTACGTAGCCTCTATTAGGGGTTTTGCCCCTAGTCAATACCTCGCTCTTTCCACTAAAGTTTGAATTTTGTTCCGATTCTCTAAGAATCACCCCTTAATACCAAAGGCCCAGTTAGAATAAATAGCTCTTATGAAAGTATTAAAAAAACTTTTAGCGTAAAGAGCGAGGTATTGACTAGGGTACAAACCCGCTCATATACGTAATAATCTCTGTCCGCTTTAAGTTTTGACGTTGCTCCTTACTTTCAGCCGAAAAAACTGTTTTTTATTTAATTTGTGATCGTTTTTTAAATAATACTGGGAAATCCGCCGCTTCCTTCATAACAATATCCCTTCCCCCATGAAAGCTTCCTCCATGGAAAGATCCTCCTATGTAGCCCCCGACTCCTCCCCCCCCCGTTACCAGAAAGATCCTCCAAGAAAATGGCTGTATACTTCCCAATAACCAATACTATATGTAAACATTGGGCAAAGTTTATAACTTGCGGCCCTTCCCCTGGGGACTGCGGGGGATTAATTCATCCTCAAAGACATAGTTTTTTATATTTTTCGACCATTCTGAACAAAATGGCTATCTCAGAATTTCGATCGGGTTACTTTATGGAAAAGGGGTGGGAGAGGGGGCTAGGTTGCCCTCCAATCTTCTTGGTCACTCAAAAAGGCCACTAGAAATTTTAATTTTAATTCAAATGAGCCCTCTCACGATATTCTAGGACTCTATTGACAACGGCCTCTGCAAAGAGCTGCCTCGACCTTTTCGGGGTACCTGCAAGACTGGGGACCTTGCGGTCAACTCTATTCCCACTTGAGGAGTGGCGCCCCTCGAGGAAATTATAGCCTTTTTAACAACACAGCATTTACATGGAATTCTGACTAATGGACAATTTTTCTGGGCTTCGTATGTTTTGATGGGCTTCTTTTGGGCTGAATTACCTCTTCCTAGCTAATTTATCTATTATGGGTTGCCTCCCCGTAGTAGCATAATTTTTGTAGGCATGGATATATAATGAGTCGGAGGTAATAGGCTTGAGACTGTCTGTGCAGGATTTCGACTTTTGTTGATAGAAGAGCATCGCCAAGTGTTGAAAACTATGTTGTGACCAAGATGGGCCCAGGATTGCACAAAGCCTCCATTCATGGAGGTCCCAGGGACTGCTTGCTGTTCGGTTCTAAGCCGGCTTAAGCACTTCGGTGTAGACTTGAGAAGATATCTCAAGTGATCCCCATCCTGCACTGGTATCCGGGATCATTGCCTTTCCTGAGGCGAAAATAATTTCAATGATTTAAAGAACATGAAAATTGGAATTTGGAATGTTACGACATTAAAAAATAACTGTCGTATCGACATTTTGACTGACGAATTCATACGATTCGAACTAGACTTATTAGGAATTTCAGAAACTCATATCCCAGGGGTAGGAAGCATGAAATTAGGTGATACAGAACTTATCTACTCAGGCAGGAAGGGTGGGGTACATAGATAGGGAGTATGGTTCATGATGAATAAGGAAGCTGCTAAGTCTTGTTTAGGCTGGGAGGTTATTAATAATATAATACTAATCGCTCATTTTATGACTAAAAAGTTCAGGGTATCAGTTATAGTAGTATATGCCCCTGTAGAACCGATTGACGAAGATACTAGTGATTCAGATGAATTTTACTTACAGTTACAGGAGCAAATAGACAGGGTCCCAGCTAGAAATCTGATATTATTACTGGGAGATTTTAACGCCCAGGTTGGTAGAAATAGGTGTAGATGGTATCCCAGCCTAGGTAAATTTGGTGTAGGAAAAGAAAACAGTAATGGATACAGACTTTTGCAATTTCGTAGGTATAACAATCTAGTTATAACCAATACGGTGTTTGGTCATAAAATGGCTCGTAAGTTAACATGGTATTCACGTGATGGTAAGACAGAAAACCTTATTGATTATGTTATAGTAAACCGAAGACTGGCAGGATCAATACTAGATACTAGGGTATATAAGAGTGCTGTTATTGATGTTAAAAGTAAAGATCACAATATAGTAGTGTCAACGGTTAATTTAAAGCTCAAATTTCGGAAGGGTAACTTCCTCCCGGGAAGTTATGATGTTGGAAGATTCCAGGATGAGAATTTGAGAAAAACTTTCCAGGAACAGTTGAGTACTAAATTGAGAGTTTAAAACTTGGTAATGTGGAAGATGGTTGGAATAATTTTAGAAAAAAAATTTGTGAAGTTGCTGAAGGTGTATTAGGGAAGAAAGCTAGAACTGCAGCTAAGAATATTAGTGAAAAAGCTTTATGTTTAATAGAAAGGAGAAAGGACTTGTACAAAAATTATCTGAGTGATAGATCGTATGAAAACAAAAGAAATGTAAAGAAAGTGGAGAAAACATTAAGATATAGACTAAGGAGGTGTGAAGTGGAGGCCATGGATAAAATTGCCGAGGATCTGGAAGATGCAGCTAGACGGCATAATAGTAAAATATTGTACTGGCACGTTAACAAATTAAGAGGGAGTAATCAATCCGGACTTGGCCCAGTTAAAGAGGTCGCAATTAGCGATAAGGAAAAAGCTAAAGAGAGATGGGCCGAACATTTTGAGAATTTTCTTAACCGAGATAGAGTTGCAGGAAAAATATAGAGGAAAATGAAAAAGTTTGTGATACCTCGGATGTGAAGGAAGATTTGTTTTGTGAGGAGGAATTAGCGACAGTACTAAAAGGATTAAAAAATAATAAGGCTCCAGGTGCTGATAGGGTGGTAAATGAGTTTCTTAAATATGGTGGCTCTGAGGTTAGAGATAAGTTACTGAAGATAATGAATATGATTTTTGAAAAAGGGAAAGTACCTAACGATTTTAGGAAAACCTTAATTAAGCACTTTTAGTCTGGTCTCTCTAGGTAGTAAATTACTTAGTAATATGATACTTTTTAGACTGAGACATCCCGTAGACAAAGTTTTAAGAGAAGAGCTGTGCGGTTTTAGAAAACCGCACAGGTAGAGGATGTGTCAACCAAATTTTTACTCTTAGGCTAATAATTGAGAAGTGCCTGAGTTTTCAAACACCTTTGGTCCTCAGTTTTATAGATTATGAGGAAGCGTCCAATTCTGTTGGTAGAAGAGCTTTAGTAAAGGTTTTATCCTTGTATGGTATACCAGACAAATACATTAAAGCGATTAGTGCTATGTACGAGAATAACACTGCTGCGGTTAAGGTCGGACATGAGGTTAGCAGCTGGGTTTGTCTTAAATCAGGAGTTAAGCAGGGTTGTGTTCTATCCCCCTTTATATGGATTATTTTGATGGACTTTGTTTTAAGGAGCACAGGAAAGACAATGGGAGACCACGGAATCAAATGAGGAGGAAAAAGTCACCTGGACTTGGATTATGCTGATGATTTAAGCATCCTAGACGAAAGTGTGAGCAAAATGAATGAAGTTTTAGAGGTTTTGCGAGTTCAGGGTGCTAGAATTGGTTTGAAAATTAATGTTAGGAAGACTAAGTCACTAAGGCTAGGAATAAGTAAAGATGAAAAGGTGACGTTGGGTAATGAAAAGATTGATCAGGTGGGCAGCTTCGCTTACCTTGGTAGTATTATTAGTAAAGATGATGGGAGCAGTGAAGATGTTAAAAATGAAATAGCCAAGGCTCAGGGTGTTTTTTCACAGTTAAAAAAAGTATGGAAGAATTGGAAGATAAGTCTGCAAACCAAGATTAGAATATTAGAAGCTACAGTGATGACAGTGGTCAAATATAACTCCGAGGCATGGACGCTCCGAAAAGCGGATGAAGATTTGCTAGTTGTTTTCCAGAGAAATAGCTTAAAGATTGTTCTGGGTACCTGGCTGACAGACCGTATTTCAAACAATAGGCTATACGAAAAATGTGGTTCAATACCGCTCTCTAGTGCTATAATGAAAGAAAGGTTGAGGTGGCTAGGGCACGTTGTGCGGATGAAGGATGACAGATTGCCGAAGATTGTTCTTTTCGGCCAACCATCTAGAGCTAAACGGAAATCAGGTCGTCCCCGTCTGGGGTTGGAGGACGTCATAAAGAAAGATTTAAAGGAAATGGGAACTTCGTGGGGGGGGGAGGGTTAAAAAGGAAGGCTTTGAATAGATTGGGGTGGAGGAGGAGCGTGCATAGCTGTGTTGGCCTCAGGCGGCTTGGTGCTGCGTTGAGTTGTTAGTAGTAGTAGAGGAAAAATACGGATTTTTGATGAAAAAAATCATCAGAACTTTGTAGCATATTTTCAAATTAATATAATGATAAAGCCGTATTTTACTAAACATATTTCAGGCTGCTCGACGATCATCGTGTCCAACTTGTGGAGGTCAGATACTATCAGAAAAGCGGCTTAAAAGCAAGCCTCACTTAGAATAATCATTTTTCTCTATAGGCTATTATCATAATTACTAAAAGATAACAGCCTACTTTGCATACATGTGCACAGGAATTCTTTATCTTTTTTTTTTGGGGGGGGGGGCTTGTCAAAACACAGAGAAAATGATAATTCATACGAAAACGTAGAAAAAAAGGCCTAAACATGGATATCATGTGGGGACTTAGTCTTGAAGTCTCTAATTTTCTACATTGCTCATATACCTGTTAAATTGTCATGTACTGTATTTCTTATTCTATACCTTAGTTACGGAGAATTAAACAGCTGGATGTTAAAAAGTGTGAACTAAGCGTAGCTCTGAATTAGGGCAATCTATTCAATTTTTTCATTGAACATGAACTTTCCTAGATGTGATCCAAACCTATCCTGAGGGTTGTTTAAACCTATCTATGCTTTCCTCTAGTTACGGGAATACAACCACCATATCATTTTATCTGAGATCCATAATTTGGAAATCATTTAAGCTGTATTCTTCACTTCTGCTAACCCCTCAAAACTTTAAAGGATGACAATACCCGCGAGAACAGCAAGAGGGTAGTAAATTATCAGCATCTACAAACAATGAACATGGGTTAGCACAAGACGCATTCTACTCTCTTGTAAAAGAATATCCTTATAGTACGAGAGAAAAGACTAACCTTTGGAAGCACCTTAGAGTAAAAACCTAACTTGAATAGAAAATAAGGGAGCTAAAAGGAGTAACCTTATGGTAACAAAAGCAAAAGTGTGACCGAGAATCAAAAGATAGCCCCTTTTTTGTTTTTCTGATTTTTCCCTTCAAGTTATATGTATTTTATTCTTATGTAATTCGAAAGTTAATTTTTTCTTTTATGTTAAATTTACTTTTTTCAGCGCTGAACACAGTTTAGAAGAGATCTGTGACAAAATTTTTGTTGCTGTGTTTTCGTTAATCTCGGGGTGAAACTTGTCCTCGCTACTGTCATGTCTTTTAGTTTTCGTTCTTCGTTTTTTTTTGTGCATCATGCATAGCAAGTGAGTTCTTAGAACTTATTTGTATTTAAATTCCTTACTTTTGTATATTTGTATCTTTAAATTCCTTACTTTCGAGTGGTGTATCTTTCCAACAACACCAGGATAAAAGCATTAAATAGGTCCATGGTCCAATTTTGAAGAGCATTAAAACTAAAAGGAAAAATGCTAAAAGAACTAATTTATGTACGGCCAGTAAGGCAGGAATGTCATAAGCCAATTATTAGCTTTGTCCAAGTGTTCCTGAAGTTACGAAAATCTCATGCAAGAATTGAAATGAAAGCATGCTGGAACGACAGCCTTCAGTTCTAGATAATTTCTTAGAACATTTCTTCTCAGTATCCATATAAGTTTCTTTTGAAAGGGGATGTCCTCATTTTACCAGATCCAAACCATACTGTGTTTCAAATCCAGGTGACAAATAATTAGGAAAACAAAATATTTTCTTCTCTCAAGAAAAGAAAATATACCTTTCTTCTAGTGTCTAAGAGTATAAGCTTTAAAGCAATATATTGGAAATTTGACATCTCGCCGCAATAGATAAAAACAGTGTTTTTATTTTCCATAATAAATACTAGTCCAGTTTCCACAGTGACCTGGATTAAACATCAAAATAGGAAAAATAATGCCCATGCGCGTGGTGAATTTCAGGCCTAGCCATCTTCTCACCCATCCCATCAGATAAAAGCTCTAGAAATGTTGCCCTTCGCCCTAAACTCGCGACAATTTGCAATTCCAGACAGCTTTTGAATGGTATTAAACCAGCATCACTTTCTTCCAAGGAACCCGTCTGAGCATACTTATAAAACAATTCGGGGTAACGAACTGTAAGTAAGGAGCGATATAGGTTAGTTGTACCCGAATGTCTGAAAAGGGGGTTTTTATATAAAAATAATACATCAGAAGAATTTGCTTGTTGTGCTAATTTTGAATACATAAGCTACAAGCTTGAAAAAATTTGCCTGATTTTCAAAAAAGGAAGGAAACTCTCTAAAAATACAAGTGATCTTCTTCAAGATCACTCTGCAAAAATGTGAAATTTTGCATTTTTCCCGAGAAGAAATTTCAAGGATATGTGATCTTATGCTAGATTTTTGTTCCAGTTCAACAGTCCTTGTGTTTGAGCAGTCGTTATTAAGAAATTCGGACACAAAGTCCAATTTTAGCGCTAGGAGCAGGGATTTGAGAAGAGGGCAGCACCCCTAATATTCGGAATAATTTCTGTTCGTTTTAAGTTTAAATGTCACTCTTTGTTTTACTACTACTACTACTACTGCTAACAACTCACCGCAGAACAACGCCGCCTGAGGCCAACACAGCTTCGCATACTCCTCCTCATTACCATTCTATTCAAAGCCTCCCTCTTTACCCCTTCCAGGAAGTTCCCATTTCCTTTAAAGCTTTCTTTATAACATCCTTCAACCCTATACGAGGATTACCTACTTTCCGTTTAGCCCTAGACGGTTGGCCAAACAGAACAATCTTCGGCAATCTGTCATCCTTCATCCACAGAAAGTTCCCTAGCCATCTTAACCTTTCTTTCAGAATAGCCCTAGAAAGCGGGATTGAACCAAGTTTTTCGTACAGCCTACTGTTTGAAATACGGTCATTCAGCCGGGTACCCAGAACAATCCGTAGCCAATTTCTCTGGAAAACATCTAGCAAATCTTCATCCGCTTTTCGGAGCGCTAATGCTTCAGAGCCATATTTGACAACGGTCATCACTGTAGTTTCCAATATTCTAATCTTGGTTTGCAGAATTACCTTCCTATTCTTCCAAACTTTTTTTTAACTTGTGAAAAAAAAACACCCTGAGCCTTGGCTATTCTACTTTTAACATCCTTACTGCTCCCACCGTCTTTATTAATAATACTACCAAGGTAAGTAAAGCTGCCCACCTGATCAATCTTTTCGTTACCCGACGTCGCCTTTTCATCTTTACTTATTCCTAGCCTCAGTGACTTATTCTTCTTAATATTCATTTTCAAATCTATTCTAGCCCCCTGAACTCGCAGAACCTCTAAAAGTTCATTCATTTTGCTCACACTTTCATCTAGGATGCTTAATTCATCAGCATAATCTAAGTTAAGGAGAGTTTTTCCTCTCCATTTGATTCCATGGTCTCCCATTGCCTTTCCTGTGCTCCTTAAGACAACAAAACAGTATCAATAAATAAATGAAATCCAAAACAAACAGAAATTAGAAGAAGTCAAACTCAAAACGAGCAGAAATTAACATGTGTATGGTTCTAAACCCTATGCTTTCTAAAAGCTTGAATATAATTTGTAGTTTACTGAAAAATGTTTTTTTTAATGTTTTCACTTTTATAACTTTAATAAATCAAAAATTAATTAAAAATTTAAGGAATAAATATCAGCATATGTATATTAAACTTACAATGCGCATTTTTTTCATTTGAATTTTTTACCACACTCACTTTTATCACCTTTCTTAATAAGTGGCGTAATTAAAGTTTCGCTAAAATCTTTAGGTACTTCCCCGTTTTCAAAAATCATATTCATAATTTTCAGTAACTTATTTCTAACCTCCGAGCCACCATATTTAAGAAACTCATTTACCACTCTATCAGCACCTGGAGCCTTATTATTGTTTAATCCTTTTAGTACTGTCGCTAATTCTTCGTCACAAAACAAATCTTCCTTCACATCAAAGGTATCACAAATTTTTCATTTTTTTCTATATTTTTTCCTGCAACTCGGTTTAGCAAGTTCTCAAAATGTTCTGCCCATCTCTCTTCAATTCTTTCCTTATCACTAATTATGGCCCAATTCCTATCTTTAACTGGGTCAAGTCCGGATTGACTACTCCCTCTCAATTTATTGACATGCCAGTACAATATTTTACTATTATACCGTCTAGCTGCATCTTCCAGATCCTCGGCAATTTTATCCATGGCCTCTACTTCACACCTCCTTAGTTCATATTTTAATGCTTTCTCCACTTTACTTACATTCCTTTTATTTTCATATGATCTATCACATCAGATAATTCTTATACAAGTCCTTTCTCCTTTCTATTAAAAATAAAGCTTTTTCACTAATATTCTTAGTTGCAGTTATAGCTTTCTTCCCTACGATACCTTCAGCAACTTCACAAATTATTCCTCTAAAATTATTCCAACCATCTTCCACATTATCTAATTTTAAACCCTTGAGATTAGTATTCAACTGTTCCTGGAATTTTTATCTCAAATTCTCGTCCTAGAGTCTACCAACATTTTAACTTCTCGGGAGGTAGTTATCCTTCTGAAATTTGAGCTTTTAAATCAACCCTTGACACTACTAGATGGTGATCTTTGCTTTTAACATGAATAACAGCACTCCTATATACCCTAGTATCCTGTATTGATCCTGCCAGTCTTTGGTTTACTATAACATAATCATTAAGGTTTGCCGTCTTGCCATCACGTGAATACCATGTTAACTTATGAGCCATTTTATTACCAAACACCGTGCTGGTTATAACTAGATTGTTATACCTATAAAATTGCAAAAGTCTGTAGCCTTACTGTTTTCTTTTGTTTTCTACACCAAATTTACCTAGGCTAGGATACCATCTATACCTATTTCTACCGACCTGGGCGTTAAAATCTCCTAGAAAAAAAAAAAAATCATATTTCTACCTGGGACCCATAGATATATACGTTTTTGTTCTTGACGGAATACATCGGCCGAAATTTTTCCAGAGTTAATTTTTGTTGCTGATAAATTAGCAAGAAATTCGGTACAATAGCACGAAATTTTACTGGATTCAAGCCAAGACTAGTGCTCGTCTCCTTGAACTAACCAAAGGGTGTGAGATTGTAGCTTAGACTTAAAAGTACAATAATACTCGAATACTCGAAGAAAGGTTTGATAATTGACGTAAGCAAGGTAATTCCTTAATTGTAGATTTCCTCTTTCCAATCTAGAACCTCAGAATTTCGGTCTTTTCCCTATTGTGTCTAATATTTTACTTATAATAGTTATATATATATATATATATATATATATATATATATATATATATATATATATATATATATATATATATATATATATATATATATATATATATATATATATATATATATATATATATATATATATATATATATATATATATATATATATATATATATATATATATATCACTTATTTTCCGTTTTTAATTAACCTTCTATCCTCCCAAAAATTCGGGCCTCCCCCAGAAAATTCCTGTGTAGATGTAAGGTCATGAATGAACATAGGGGGTTGGCGGAGCCCTTTAAATCTCAAATTAATACGTGCATGGTTGCTAAATATAACCATTAAAACACATGTTTAATGGCAGCCACACTTTATGCGACAAAATCTTACGACTGAAATATACTCTGAAACAAAGAATGTAAAATAGTTTTAGCATGAAAAAGTTTTAACTTCAAATGTGCAGTAAAAAGGGGGCGAAATACAATTTGTCTTCTTGTAGTCTGTAAGTTGAGGCTAAAAGCCCTCTAAATTCTGGCATTTTAAATATTCGTCAATTATGTTATTTTTTCGTCATATAAAATTATGACTTACATAAATGAAATGCTGGAAAGTTTAATTGAATTAGTACAAGAGTTATAAAGCTTGTTCATCTTCAGGGACGAGGGGTTATTTAACTATGTTATACTTTAAATTTGTCTCGTATATTTTTTATTTAGAAAAACTTATCTTTTACACGTGGCTACACAACGATTACAAGTAATTAAACAAAAAAAACAAGTTTTTTTTAACTGAAAGTAAGGAGCAACATTAAAACTTAAAACGAAGAGAAATTATTCCGTATATGAAAGAGCCTGTCCCCTCCTCAACGCCTCGCTCTTTACGCTAAAGTTTTTTATTGTTAAAAAAAATAGAGTTGTGAGAAAGTCAAACTTTAGCGTAAAGAGCAAGGCGTTGAGGAGGGGACAGCCCCTTTCATATACGGAATAATTTCTGTTCGCTTTAAGTTTTAATGTCGCTCCTTACTTTCAGTTAAAAAAACAGTTAATTTTTGAACGTTTTTGAATAAATGCAGGTTTTGATCTTGGCTCACAGCACATGAATAATTAAAACAAAATTTTCATATTAATTTACTTTTATTTGGTTAAATGGCTTTCTCGAAACTTGTTTTATTTTATTTACGAACGTTTTTATTAGTAATAAATATACGTAACTTACAAATTAACTTACGTAACGAACCTCTATATTCATATATTTTTAATACGTATATTAGGGGGTTCGTCCCCTAGTCAATACCTTGCTCTTTAAGCTAAAGTTCGAATTTTGTTCCCATTCTTTAAAAATGACCGCTTAATCACAAAGGCTATTAATTAGGATAAATAACTCCTCTGAAAGTACTAAAAATCTCTGGCTTAAAGAGTGAGGTATTGACTTGCGGGTGAGTCCAATCATATAGGTAATATTTTCTGTTCGTTTAAAGTTTTGATGTTGCTGCTATTACAGTTGAAAAACTTGTTTTTTTATATTTAATTTCTGATCTTTTTTTCATAATGCTGGGAAGTCCGGCGTCCCCTTCATAACAATGTCCCATCCCCCATGGAAACTTCCTTTATGGAAATATCCTCCTACATAACCCCCGACCCCAGGCACGTACGCAGGAATTTTTTTCGGGGGGGGGGGGCCAATTTTTTTCGGGGGGGGGCAATTTGTTTCGGGGGGGGGCCAAACCCTTCAAACCCATTATTCTGTGAGAAAAATCAGAAAATTATGGGAAAATGAAAAAAATCGTGAGATTTCGGGGGAGCCCGGGCCCGGAGGCCCCCCCCTGCGTACGTCCCTGCCCCCCCCCCACTACCAGGAAAAATCTCCCTTGAAAACGTCTGTACTGTATGCTTCCCAATAACCAATACTATAAGTTAACATTGGGTAAAGTTCATAACTTTCAGCCCTCCTCCCGGGAACTTCGGGGGATTAAGTCATCCTAAAAGACATACTTATAATATTTTCGTACATGCTGAACAAAATGGCTATCTCAAAATTTTGATCAGGTGACTTTGTGATAACAATGAGCATGGGAGGGGGCCTAGTTGCCCTCCATTTTTTTTGGTCACTTAAAAAGGGCACTAGAACTTTTAATTTCCATTCCAATGAGCCCTCCCACGATATTCTAGGACCACTGGGTCGATACGATCACCCCTGGAAAAAAAATAAATAAAATAAAATAAACACGCATCCGTGATCTTTCTTCTGGCAAAAAATGCAAAATTCCATATTTTTGTAGATAGGAGCTTGAAACCTCTACAGTAGGGTTCTCTGATACGCTGAATATGATGGTGTGATTTTCATTAAGGTTCTACAACTTTTAGGGGGTCTTTCCCCTTTTTTTCGAAAATCAGCCAAATTTTTGCGTAGCTTTTGATGGTTAAAACTAAATTTGATAACATTTATATATTTGGAATCAGCATTAAAATATAATTCTTTTGATGCATGTATTGGTATCAAAATTCCGTTTTTTAGAGTTTCGGTTACCATTGAGCCGGGTCGCTTATTACTTACAGTTCGTTACCACGAACTGTTTGATAATGTAATGCAGTGATATGGTTTTGCAATTATTAGTAGTGTTTATGTGGTTGTCACTTGGCGATAAAGATTCAATGAAATTGTTTTCGTGCCATCAAATACATAGGGAAGACTCAATAGGTGTTACGTTTTTAAACAAAATATCGTAAGGCAATATTCTTTTCTATGAAAAAAAAAGATTTTCAATAAAAATATAAAAAGCCACATCTTGGGTGAGGTGGAGTGGTAACCCTCCTCCACCCTCCCCCCAAATTGAAACCACTGTGGTCAAAATAATAATGTATTAGCTTGTAAAGATGGTACATTTTGCAACTAACTTCATTGATTAGGTGTCAATAATTAGGGACTTAGGTTGGTTTTAGCGTCACAATCTACTTTGATAATTTTCTATAACGGGTTATAAATAACATATTAGTGTTTTATTTATATGTTTTATTAAAATATCTTTCAGTTATGAAAATATATTCAAAAAGACCAGTGCTGCTTCCACGACACTTTTGTTGGCGGATCTGACCAAAGGTTGCTTCAACCCTTCTTGTTGACCTCGCAACGTAAATCTAGCTCTTTTAATTTTTCGTTTATACTAGTTCATTTGCAATATTTCAAAACTTATTAGTTTACCAACGTCGAGAACTTGTGCTGTTAATGTGCTGCTTAATTTGAAAATAAATGAGAAACAGTCAAACATTTCCAATTCCTTCCTAGTAACTGATTGCAAATTCTGACTTTGACTTAAGCTTACAATCCATATTGGCTTTTAATAGGAACCCTATTAAACTTAGCACGTTTTGCAGATCCCTTTCAGATTCCCCTTTCTTTAGTTAGAAAAAGCAAGAACTCTTTTAGAAATGAAGGTTAAACTCAATTGGTGCATCTCAATAGGAAGTGAAGGAAAGACAAGGCATCAATATTTATTTTTAAGAAAATATTAATAGTATAATATACTAATAGAATTAGTAATTGAAAATATATAACATAGTGATATTATATAATAATATTGAGACCTCTGCTGCGGTTAAAATCTGAATGTGTTTAAAACATGAAAGTAATTATTTATGTTTAATACTAAATTAATATTAATTATTATTATATAGTAATGTGATAAAAAAAACATGAATACTAATAGTAGAGAAATGCCGTACGACAGGCATAAGAATTGATAGGGGATCTTAGATGTGCCAGCATTTGGAAAAGTTAACGAGAGGCTAGTTTAAAATAAACAAAACATATAATCTCTCACTAGTTGCTAAGCAAAGCAGTGTATATTCAATGTACATACAGCATAAACGTTACGTTGCCTTCGTCAGTAAGGTTTTCAATCAAGGTCGGTAGTACAACTAGAAACTCCCAAAGCTGTCAGTTCACTCAAATGACACTCCATTTGCACCAATTTTGAATGTTTTTCATGAGGGTATACTAAAATATTTTAGGGACTGTCCCTTCCTGAACTGAAAAAGAAATTCTACTCCGTTTAATCGAAAAAAGGAACAAATTTGCACTTTAAAATGATGTAAGTTTCGTTTAATCTGAAAATTTCCATTTTCAGCATAAAACGTGAGAAGTTAAATGTTTTTGCTAAGATTTCCGGGAAAGTAAGTGTCGGGTTTTGTTTTCTGTTTATCTTTTGTCCAAGCTCTAAAAGTTATGGCAATATTACCAAATCAGTTCTAGATAGTTTGGCAACACAAGCTAAAAAGCTTTATAGTGTACGAGATATGGTGATTCTTTAACGTACCACAGTCTCTTAAAACAACTTATGTCCACATCCGGCTTTAATCCTTTTATTTAAAATTGACTATTGCTTTCTGCAAGAACTGCTTTTTGACTTACAAATATTATCGACTTACCCAATGTTACTATTTCCCAGAGCAGAACTCCAAAGCTCCAAACATCGGATTTACTTGTATAAATATTATCGTATAAGCTTTCCGGAGCGAGCCACCTTATTGGTAGTCGGCCATCGGCAGACTTTTTTTCATAAACACGGTTATCCTCAAGGTCTCGAGCAAACCCAAAGTCAGCCACTTTACAAATCTTTGTATCCTCTTCAATTAGCACGTTCCTGGCAGCTAGATCTCTATGTACAATCTAAAAACAAGGAACACTATTATTTCCCATTTATTCTCTCTCTCTTTCTTTGTGCTAAAAGATAAAACATGTTTAAGTAAGATCGCAAGGGACCAGAAGATTAGACTCATAATCGAGGTCTCAATTTGATTGTGTTATGGGCCGAGGGGGTCCTATCTCAGTCAAAATTTGCTATGGAGTGTGGTGAGTGAAATTAAAAATAAAACATAGGTGTTCAAGTGAAAGTAAAGAGCGACGATAAAATTTAAAACAAAAAGAAAATATCCTATATATTAAAATAGTGTCTTCTCAAACCTCCACCCTTTGTGCTAAGTTTATAAATGTGCTATCAGGAATACGATACAGTACTGCCTGCCAGGCACAGGCTAAATTCTTATATACAGACGGTTATCATTTAGGACTCAAGCAAGTTCAGAGGCAGCCTCTTTGCAAACGTTTGCAAACTACCATGATGCTGGCAGCCAGATTTCTATTTACGATCTAAAAACAGGAAGTGTTTAGTTTTCCAACCTCTCTCTCTCTCTCTCTCTCTCTCTCTCTCTCTCTCTCTCTCTCTCTCTCTCTCTCTCTCTCTCTCTCTCTCTCTCTCTCTCTCTCTCTCTCTCTCGCCCACTCTTTCTCTCTCTCATTTAAAAACAGTATTAAACAACAAAAAAAGAGGTAGGAACAGAACCAATACAAAGTAACAGAAACAAATTTGAAAACAGTGACATCTTATGAGCAAATTTAGAAACTTAATTGATTAATTATGTCATTAATATTTGGAGGATTACCAGCATGTAACTCTTAAAGTAACATTTTGAATGTTTGGCTAGACATATACTCAATAAAAAAAACTATTGAATAACTGTGTTGCGATATGAATCCTCTCGTTTTCAAAATTCAACTATAATGAGTCATAAAAATCCAATAGTTTCTTCATATAACTTGGTCTTAATTTCTACTTTTCATATTAAAAAATTTCTGCTTAATCCTGGCAATGCAATTCTAGTTTTTGCCGTGTTTCCCTTGATAGAACAATACTTGCTTAAATCCATTTCTCTCTAATCCCGTAAACTCTAAATCCCTTTTTTTTTACACATTTTGTGGCACTAGGTAATCATGGATGTCCACTATGCTGATCATCCTTAACCTAGTTTGATTACTAGGTTGTATGTGTTACGGTCAATGTGAATAATTGGGTAATTTAAAAAGAAAGCAATAGAATATGACAAAATGATTCATTATTTAAAAAGTATCACATTGCCTACGAGTTATGAGTAATGCTGGAAATCCAGTGGGTAATTTGAGAGAATTTTCATTTCATTTTTCTCTAACTTAATATTTTTCACTTTTCTTAATATACACCCCCTTTTCCATTCGATTCTTCGTAATTACCCTAGTTTTTCTTATTTTTGATGTAGAGATTACCCTTCTCCTACCCGTAGTGTTTCTAAATGTTTTTCTTATAAGAACCTATTTAGTTATTTTCTACATAGCTTATGACTCCATGTCGACTAAATCGACATGACATGTTGAGTTCAAGTTTTATTTAGCGTTGGTCTATCAACTAGCATTTTTTTTTTTTTTTGTTACACTGTGTTTTTTCTCATATCATACCTAAATTTAGGTAGGTTAGAATCACTTCCCTTGTGGTGTTTGAATAATTCGAACTAATCTGGTTTTTCATTAAATAAAAAAAAAATATGTTTTTTAAACTGAAAGTAAGGAGCGACATTAAAACTTAAAACGAACAGAAATTATTCCGTATATGAAAGGGGCTTTCCCCTCCTCAACGCTTCGCTCTTTACGCTAAAGTTTGACTCTGTCTCACAACTTTATTTTTTAAACAATAAAAAACTTTAGCGTAAAGAGCGAGGCGTTGAGGAAGGGAAAGCCCCTTCCATATACGAAATAATTTCTGTTCGTTTTAAGTTTTAATGTCGCTCCTTACTTTCAGTTTAAAAAACTTGTTTTTTATTTAATTTCTGATCGTTTTTTAGTTAATGCAGCTTTTATTTTGGCTCACCGTCATTGAATAAGTAAAAAAAAAATTGCATAACAATTTTACTTTTCTTTTGCTAAATGGCTGTCTCTAAATTTGGTTCTGACGTATTTTACAAATTAACTTATGTAACGAACCTCTATATTCGTATATTTTTCTTCTGGAAAAAAATACAAAGTTGCAGATTTTTGCAGATATGAGCTTGAAACCTATGTAATAGGGTTTTCTGATACGCTGAATCTGACGGTGTGATATTTCATTAAAATTTTTCACTTGTAGGGGACGTTTCTCCCCTCTTTAAAAATCAGGTAAATATTCTCAGGCTCGTAGCCTTTGATGAGTAATACTAAACCTAATAAAATTTATATATTTAGAATCAGCATTATAAGCCCATTCTTTTGATACATTTATTGACATCAAAATTTCGTTTTTAAAAGTTTCGGTTACTATTGAGCCGTATCGCTTGTTTTTTTTCATTGTTTTTTTTTATTACGTATATGTTATTACGTATATGAGGGGGTTCTCCCCTTAGTCAATACCACGCTCGTTACGTTAAAAGTTAAAAAAATTTTAATTCACAAACCCCTGAATCACAAAGGCCGTTTAATTAGAATAGATAGCTCTTTTGAAAGCATTAAAAAAAGAACTGTAGCGTAAAGAACGAGGTATTGAATAGGAGGAGAACCCCCTCATATACATAATAATTTCTGTTCGTGTTAAGTTATAATGTTGCTTCTTACTTTCAGTTGAAAAAATTTATTTTTTTTAAAATTAATTTCTGATCGTTTTTTAAATAACGCTGGGAAATCCGGCGCCCCCTTCATAGAAATACCCTTTGCCCCAAGGAAACATACTCCACATACCTATTCTCCCACATAAGGCCCGCCTTGCCCCCCCCGCCCCCCGCCAGAAAAAATCCTTCCTGAAAATGTCTGTATTCTTCCCAATGACCAATTACAATATGTAAGCAATGGGCGACGTTCGTAGCTTGAAGCCCTTCCCCTGGGAACTGTGGCAGATTACGTCATCCTAAAAGACATATTTATTACATTCTCGACCATGATGAACAAAATGGCTATCTCAAAATCTTAATTGGGTGACTTTGGGAAAAAATGAGCGTGGGAGGGGGCCTAGTTGCCCTCCATTTTTTTTGTCACTTAAAAAGGGCACTAGAAATTTTAATTTCCGTTCCAATGAACCCTCCCACGATATTCTAGGACCACTGGGTCGATACGATCACCCCTGGGAAAAAGAAAAAAACAAAAATAAACACGCATCCGTGATCTTTCTTCTGGCAAAAAATGGAAAATTCCACATTTTTGTAGATAGGAGCTTGAAACCTCTACGGTAGGGTTCTCTGATACGCTGAATATGATGGTGTGATTTTCATTAAGGTTCTGTAATTTTTAGAGAGTCTTTTCCCTTTTTTTCGAAAATAAGCTAAATTTTCTCAGGCGCTTAACTTTTGATGGGTTCTATAAGATTAAACTTGATGAAACTTATATATTTGAAATCAGAATTAAAATTTGATTCTTTTGATGTATCTATTGGTATCAACATTCCTTTTTTTAGAGTTTCGGTTACCATTGAGCCGGGTCGCTCCTTACTTACAGTTCGTTACCACGAACTGTTTGATACAGTTTCGATCACGGTGCCCACTTGCAACACGGGCATCATGTAAAAGTTGAATACGTAAAACCTAATTTGTTTTGTACCTATCAAATAGATCGTGGTAACGAACTGTAAGTAAGGAGCGACCCGGCTCAATAGTAACCGAAACTCTAAAAAACGGAATTTTGATACCAATAGATATATCAAAAGAATCAGATTTTTATGCTGATCTAGTTTAGTTTAGTATTTTTCATCTAGTTTAGTACTCGCCACCTCGCTCTTTACGCTAAAGTTTGACTCTCTCTCACAAAAATTAAATAAAAAAAAACAAGTTTTTTTTAACTGAAAGTAAGGAGCGAAATTAAAACGAACAGAAATTATTCCGTATATGAAACGGGATGTCCCCTCTACTATACCTCGCTCTTTAAACCAAATTTTGTAATTGTTTTAAAAAATAAAGTCCTGTGACATATTCAAATTTTAGCGCAAACAGTAAGGTATTGAGGAGGGGACAGCCCATTTCGTATACGGAATAATTTCTTTTCGTTTTTAGTTTTAACGTCGCTCCTTACTTTCAGTTGAAAAAACTTGTTTTTTATTTAATTTCTGAACGTTTTTGAATTAATGCAGCTTTGATTTTGGCTCACCGTACATGAATAATTAAAACGAAATTCGCATATTAATTTTACTTTTTTGGCTAAATGGCTTTCTTGAAATTTTGATCTGAAGTAACTTACGAATTAACTTACGTAACGAACTTCTATATTCTTACGTTTTATTACGTATATTAGGGAGTTTGCCCCCTAGTCGATGCCTTGCTCTTTATGCTAAAGTTCGAATTTTGTCCGAATCACATATCCCTGAATCACAAAGGCCGGTTAATTAGAATAGTACTAAAAAAGTACTAAGAAAAAATTTAGCGAAAAGGGCGAGGTATTGACTAGGGGGCGAACCCCCTTATATACGTAATAATTTCTGTTTGTTTTAAGTTTTAATGTTGCTCCTTACTATCATTTGAAAAAAAACAGTATTTTTATTTAAATTCTGATCGTTTTTTAAATAATGCTGGGAAATCCGGCGCCCCCTTCATAGAAATGTCCCTTTCCTCAAAGAAAAATCCTCCGTAGAAAGATCCTCCCCCGTAACCCCCTCCTTTGACACCCCCCATCAGGAAAAAATCTCTCCTGAAACATTTTTATACTTCCAATTAGCCAATACTATATGTAAACAATGGGCAAAGTTCATAACTTCCAGCCCTTCCCCAGGAAACTATGGGGGATTAAGTCATCCTCAAAGACAAATTTATTAGATTTTCGATTATGCTGAACAAAATGGCTATCTCAAAATTTTGATTGGGTGACTTTGGGAAAAAATGAGCGTGGGAGGGGGCCAAGTTGCCCTCCAATTTTTGGTAACTTAAAAAGGCACTAGAACTTTTAATTTCCGTTCAAATGAGCCCTCTTACGATATTCTAGGACTACTGAATCGATAAGATCACCCCTGGGAAAATAAAAAACAAAAAACAAAAAAAAACAAATAAACACGCATCTGTAATCTTTCTTCTGATTAAATAAAAAAAAACAAGTTTTTTTTAACTAAAAGTAAGGAACGACATCAAAACTTAAAACGAACAGAAATTGTTCCGTATATGAAAGGGTCTGTCCCCTCCCCAATACCTCACTCTTTACGCTAAGTTTTTTATTGTTTTAAAAGATAAAATTGTGTGACAGATTCAAACTTTAGCGTAAAGAGCGAGGTATTGAGGAGGGGACTTTCTAGAGTTTCGGTTACCATTGAGCCAGGTCGCTCCTTACTTACAGTTCGTTACCACGAACTGTTTGACAAAAAATACAAAATCACATTTTTGCAGATAGGAGCTTGAAACTTCCGCAGTGAGGTTTTCTGCTACGCTGAATCCGATGGTGTGATTTTCATTAAATTTCTATGACTTTTTGGGGGTGTTTTCCCCCTTTTTTGAAAATAAGGCAAATTTTCTCAGGCGCGTAACTTTTGATGGGTAAAACTAAACTTGATGAAACTTATATATTTGAAATCAGCATAAAAATCTCATTCTATTGATGTATCTATGGGTATCAAAATTCCGGTTTTTAGAGTTTCGGTTACAATTGAGCTGGGTCGCTCCTTACTTACAGTTCGTTACCACGAACGGTTTGATAATTTTTAAAACAATAAAAAACTTTAGCGTAAAAACCGAGGCTTTGAGGAGGGGACAGCACTTTTCATATACGGAATAATTTCTGTCAGTTTTAAGTTTTAATGTCGCTCCCTACTTTCAGTTAAAACAACTTGTTTTTTTTTTATTTAACCTCTACAGGAACAGTCAACTTTTCCTTCAAACTTCCTATTCCTTCAAAACTGATAAATCTGTTTTTTGTTGCTTTTTTCTTTTCACTTCGCTTTTAGACGTTTTTAACATTTTCTATTGTTTCCAGGTATTGTGGTATTGTGGAATTCGTGAACTGGAAACATTCCTGAACATAATTTAACCAATTTAGGGTAATTGCGCTGGGGCTCTGGGGGTGATTACAGTTCTGAAGATATATTTATTAGACCTTTCGACGTATTAAACAAAATGACTATCTCAAAATTTTTATTCGATATCAATTCAGTTAGGGGGAAAGGAGTATTAAACGTGAACAAGTCGTGTTCATAATGGCCAAGCGTTATGAAAACTAAAATTTAAAAGATTTTTTTTTTCGAATGGAAGGAAGGAGCGAAATTCCCAATAGTTTACGCATAAGTTTTACAATGGGAAAGGGTAGAGAAGGCTTTTTTTTAATTTGGTGTATGATTGCCACGTACCTTTCAGGGATCAGTCTCTAGGAAAAAAGGATCAAAAATCTTGGAGAGGGATAAGGGTCACGGGAAAAGACCAAAAAACCTTTTCGATGATTAGTTGAAAAGGTGGGACGTCGTGCTCGGCTGGGGTGGAGGACAACATAAAGAAAGATTTAAAGGAAATGAGAACTTCCTGGGAGGGTGTAAAAAGGGAGGTTTTGAATAGATTGGGATGGAAGAGGAGCGTGCATAGCTGTGTTGACCTCAGGTGGCTTGATGCTGAGGTGAATTGTTAGTAGTAGTAGTTGAAAATTTACAGCCACAAGCCTGTAGAACAAGAGGCAATTAATGTACAGAACAATATTTCAGGACATGTCCAACCCCCACATTAAAACCCAAAAAACTTTCAGTTTAGAACTTGTATATTTAAGTCCTTAGGCTAAGTCCCAATTCCAATGCAAAGCAAAAATACAAAATTTGGCACCCTCTAAACAGGGTCCAAAAAAGGGCCAGAGAAATGTCCAATGAAATGTCCCAGGCCATTTGGTATCGAAGGGTTTTTATTGCCCTTTATTGCCCTTTATTAAGGACTGAAAGGAACTTGAGGGCAACAACCTTTCTCCCGTGGCCTTTTCTACTACTCCTTCCCCCTGACTCGATCGATATCGGAGGAAATTTTGAAATGGTCATATTGTATAATACGTTTAAAGGTCTAATAAGTATACCTTTAGAATAGACATCACCCCCAGAGCCCCAGTGCAATGACCCTAAATTGTTTAAATTCCCCTTTGTTCACAGATAGGTTATAGATGAAAAGGCGATCAAGATCTTGAATTCCCCATCAGCTAGGAGCTTTTACGGGTTGCTCGCTATATCGACATTCCCAGAGTTACCCAAGGATATACTCTGGAAATGGAGTGCGTACCTGAGTAAATCGAAAGGCGCTATATGTACCAGAGTTTTGAATTTATTAAAATTTTCTTTGGAATCGCTTTGATGGTCAAGTTGAAACTTATTGGTAGTTTTGGGGATGAGGATAGGTGGATCTTAAACTTTAACTTAGGGAATGGGGCAGAGGTAATCAAAAGACATTGTGGGTATCCATGTCACGGAAATAACATATCCGGAATATCTTGAGAACGACTTAGATTTGAATTTAAAATTTAAAGGCACTTTTGGGGAAAGCCGGGGGGAAAACGGAGGAAAGAGACTTTAAATTTCTGTGTCAGGGGGAAGGGGCAATCATATTTGTCTCTGATCATCAAAACATTATAATCTCTATAATCTCTTACAGTTAAGATTATAATCTCTATTACAAGTAAATTGTAAGTAAACTGTAAGATTATAATCTTACAGGGAATTATAATATCTGTACAGTTAAGTAGCGAGGCAAATCAAAATATAGTATGTTCAGCTAGTTTATCAAAATGCCTGTCTACAACATATCGGGAACGGCTTAAAGCCTCAAGGTGGAACTTTCGGGGAATGCTGAGCAGAGGGGGGAGGAGAAGGAAAGTGGATGTTGAACTATGACCTGCGGGAGAGGATAGAGCTAAATGAATAGAAACCATCTTATCAAAAAACCTTATCTGCAATATCTCGGTTACATCTCGAAAAGCGTAGTTGAATCTTTCTGCAACTATCGGAAAAAAGGGGAGGGTGGTAAAGGGACTTGAAATTTTATGGTAGGGACAGCAGCTGAAAGTGATATTGTATGTTTCTGATAGACCTGAATGTTTTTGGTTATAAGTCTCTATGAAAATTTATACTTATTCACGTTTTAAGCAATGTAAGTCAAAGGACAATCTGTGGTACAGGGATATCAAGTTGAAACGTTCAGGGTGTGTTAGCAAGTGGACATCAAATTTCAACTTTGGGGAGAGCAGGCGAGGGGTTTTAGGGGCTAGGAAATTTTTCTGTTATTTTTCTAAAAAAAAAAAACTTGCACTACAGGCCATATACAATACAATCTCTACCCAGATAAGTGACGAGGTAAATCAAAAGACAATATATATTGTCAGGTGGTAAAAAAAAAGTCTATCTACACATCACTTGAAAGGATTTGGGATCAAGTTGAAATGTTCAGAGAGTACTGGGGGACAAGTAGACCTTGGTCATTTATTGGAGTTGGGGTCAGAGGGGAAGAGTCTTAAAGATTTGGTCTACAATATGTTTGAAATTTTGGCACTTACTGCTCCTATGGACTAGAATCTATTCCCATTGAAGTAGTGATGTAAACTTGAGGAAACCATGTGTACCCAAGTTATCAAAGTAACGTATCTGTTTTATAGCAGCTTCTATTTAAGGGATCTAGTTCAAATTTTCAGGGATGTTAGGGGGCCAGGTGGGCTCAATATTTGACTGGAGGGTCAGAGATAAATTGAAAGAATTTTTTCCAGGATATCAAATTTGTATATCTGCAACATCTCAGGAGCAACAAAAGGTGATCAAGCAGAAACTTTTGGAGCATTTGTGAAGAGGGGAAACAGGAATTCATATTTTCAAACAGTTCGTGGTAACGAACTGTAAGTAAGGAGCGACCCGGCTCAATAGTAACCGACACTCTAAAATAACGGAATTTTGATACCAATAAATATATCAAAAGAATTAGATTTATGTGCTGACTTTAAATATTTAAGTTTCATTAATTTTAGTATTACCCATCAAAGGTTACGAGCCTGAAAAAAATTGCCTGATTTTTGAAAAAAAAGTGGGAAGCAGAGAGTACTACTGTAGAGGTTTTAAGCCTCTATCCGAAAAAATGTGGAATTCGATAATTTTTACCGGAAAAAGATATTTTTTTTTTTGGGGGGGGGGGGGGGTTATCGTATCGACCCAGTGGTCCTAGAATATTGTGAGAGGTTCTAGTGCCCATTTTAAGTGACTAAAAAAATAGAGAGCAACTCTCCATCGCCAATTTTCTCTCAAAATCGTCCTATCAAAATTTTGAGATTGCCATTTGTTCAGCATAATTGAAAGGCTGAATAACTAAGCGTTTGGAGATATCATGACCCCCCGCAGCCCCTGGGGAAAGGTCTTTAAGTTACAAAATTTACCCATTGTTTACCTATAGTATTTGTTATTGGAAAGTATGAATATATTTTTTTTGGGGGGGGGGCAAATTTTCTGCTGGTGGGATTTTCCACGTGTGTAATTTTTCATGGAGAGGGGAATTGTCAGGGGATGAATCTTTCAAGGGAAATTTTACACTGGGGTAATTTGCCAGAATTCTATACGAAGTTCTTCTTATGTCTTGCCTTCTCATTGCCGACTCAATTTTACGCGTGAAGATGTTAAGGATAATTGAATTGTCTATAGAGATTGAATTGTCTAAAGAATAAATCTGTCGGGAGGATGGATTTTTCCGTGGAGGTGTTGCCAGATATCCTGGCGCTGTTTATAAAAAGATCAGAAATTAAATAGAAAAAAAAAACAAGTTTTCAACTAAAAGTAAAGAGCAACATTAAATCTTAAAACGAAAAGAAATTGTTAAGTATATGAGGGGGTGCTCCTCCTCAACACCTTGCTCTTTACTCTAAAGCTTGAATTTTGTCCCAATTTATTAAGAACGACTCCTGAAACACTATATTCGTTTAATTAAAACAATAAGAAGCTTTTTTTAAAAGTAATAAAAAAACTTTAGCGTAAAGAGCGAGATGTTAAGGAGGAGCAATCCCCCTAATATATGTAATAATAGAAAAAGTTGGCAAAACCCAAATTTAAAATTGTGTCAGCTCAATCAGCTCAATAGCTCAATAGTTGATTTGTTAATACAATTTTTATTCTTTTTAAATTTTCTTTCCATTAAAAAAAATAATTTAATTTTAAATTTATTCATTACTAAACTATGAAGTTCTTTTATTTATTTAATATTATCATTTAGTTCTTTTGATTTTCCTGCTGAAGAGAAAGAAACGATTGACTATTCTTTTTTTCTTGATGATAAAAACTTTTCGACAAAGGTTGTCGAAAAGTTTTTATTTGACGTATTTGATATTTTAATTGTTTAGTCTAGTTTTTTTACTAGACTAGTTTAATAATAAATAGCTAATAGTTAATAACAAATCCTGTCGGGTTCCACTCATCAACTTGAAAATGACATTCGTAAGTTTCTTGGTCAGGCAAACCCCTATGCAGAAACCAGATTTGCATCTAATTATGGCTGCATCGGTTTGGGACCAAAAATGACTTTTTATTTCTTTTTGTTTATTTTTTTGTCTCTGATAGGTTTCGGATTTATAGGGCGTGTAGACCTCAATAAAAAAAATATTTCGATTGGTTGGTTGTTTCAAGGTATGACACCCCAAATTAGTTCAAAAAGATTTTGCTTTCAATGAACTGCTTACCCTGGGTTCCCACTGATACGATTTCACGCAAAAACACGTTTTTGCAAGATCCGTCCAATTTTCTCAGTTTTTTGCCGCAAGTTTATGTCACAGCAGTTTAACGACTGTGTTGAAACATTTCTACTAAGCATGGGCACTGTTTCTGTTCTGTTTTTAAAGTACCTGTTTCTGTTCTGTTCATGCAAAAAAACAGAAACAGAACAGAAACAGATGACCTGTTTTTTATTTACCTGTTCTGTTCTGTTTCTGTTTTTATAATAGCTATTTCGTCCTGTTTCTGTTTTTTCCTACCTGTTTTTCTTCTATTTCTGATTTTATTTAAGTGATACGAGAATGAGATATTTGAGAATTTTTAACTTGCAAAATGATTTTTAAAACAGAATTTGAAATTGTGTAGAAGCGTGGTTACCTCTCATACGATTTCTAGAATTGGAACGTAAGTAAAATGATGGAACTCAGTCTGTCAAGCGTATCAAATAGTGCTGCTTGATAGTTTCAGCTAGGCAGAATTAGGGACTAGGAGTCAGATAATTGTAGGTAGTTGCGTAAGTGTTAGCAGTGGTGAATCCAGGGAGGACCCGGCTCCCCCCTCCAAGATTTTTTCCTGCACCCTCATTCCTTACTTTTTTCACTCCTTTGTTTAGAATAAATTTGTCAATTTCGTCAATTATTGGTACCTTTGTCACATTGGGTCCCCCCAAGATTCTGCTCAATGGTAGCCTTGTCGCATTAGGCCTCACCAAAGATTTTACTTTAGATCCGCCTCTGAGTGTTAAGACAGTAAAGGTGCAGTTTAATTCCACTAAAACGACGTATTGCTTACAGTATATTATTCCATCAATTGAGCAGGAAAGTTGCACAACTACTGTCCAGGAGAAGCAGGATACAAACATTTCACTTATTACTGTGTATCCTGGTTCTAGTGGTAAGGCCTCTGTCTCCTACATTACATGGGAAATAATTTGCACCTTTAGCCGCGAGAACTTTAATCTAACTGTTTTTATGGAATTTATGCTCCTAAATAACATTGACTTGCTACGATTACCGTTCTGACCTATACATGATAAAATAAAAAAAACAAGTTTTTTAAACTGAAAGTAAGGAGCGACATTAAAACTTAAAACGAACAGAAATTATTCCGTATATGAAAGGGACTGTCCCCTCCTCAACGCCTCGCTCTTTACGCTAAAGTTTTTTATTGTTTTAAAAAATAAAGTTGTGAGACAGAGTCAAACTTTAGCGTAAAGAGCGAGGCGTTGAGAAGGGAACAGTCCCTTTCATATACGGAATAGTTTCTGTTCGTTTTAAATTTTAATGTCGCTCCTTACTTTCAGTTTAAAAAACTTGTTTTTTTTATTTAATTTTTGAACGTTTTTGAATAAATGCAGGTGTTGATCTTGGCTCACCGTACATGAATAATTAAAAAAAAATTCATATTAATTTACTTTTATTTAGTTAAATGGCTTTCTCGAAACTTGTTTAATTTTATTTACGAACGTTTTTGTTAGTAATAAATATACGTGACTTACGAATTAAATTACGTAACGAACTTCTATATTCACATCTTTGTAATACGTATATTAGGGGCTACGTCCTCTAGTTAATACCTTGCTCTTTAAGTGAAAGTTCGAATTGTGTTCCAATTCTTTAAAAATGACCACTTAATCACAAAGGCCGTTAATTAGTATAAATAGCTCTTATGAAAGTACTAAGAAATCTTTGGCTTAAAGAGCGAGGTATTGACTACGGGGTGAACCCAATCATATATGTAATATTTTCTGTTCGTTTAAAGTTTCAATGTTGCTGCTATTGCAGTTGAAATACTTGTTTTTTTATATTAAATTTCTGATCTTTTTTTAAATAATGCTGGGAAGTCCGGCGTCCCCTTCATAGCAATGTCCCTTCCCCCATGAAAACTTCCTTCATGGAAAGATGCTCTCACATAACCCCCGACCCGTTTTCTAGAGTTCCCGTTTTATCAAAATACCGTTTTCTAGAGTTTCGGTTACCATTGAGCCGGGTCGCTCCTTACTTACAGTTCGTTACCACGAACTGTTTGATAAATACTGATTATTAATTTGTAAAATTCTCTTAAATGCTTAGTCAGAGAGCAATGTAAATGTATTGAAGTCTTGTCCAGTAGAAATATAAGTTTTTGCTAGCAAATCTTTATTACATCAACATAACAATATAACCAAAAATACTTTTTCTCGTGTTACTAAAATCATCTCTAAAATCAATAGAAATCCTTTCAAGGAAAAGTTTAGAGTTGAAACTAGCTGATTTTCTGGAAGGGACAAATTCTTATAAAATGCTGATATACTTTTCTCATTCAGTAGGATACCAATCTTCCGGTGAACACAGTATTTTATACCATACAGCAAAAGAAATTCAAAAAATTAACACTAAGCGGTGAATTATTTCATGTATCAGTCTCATAAATACCAATTACAGACAAGCTAATTCCCGTAAAAATTAATATTGTGCTTCAAATGGTCTAAGTTGTTATGAAACCGTAGTTGGGATATGTCATTTTGCTTTTATAAGCAGACATATTCTTTGGCTTATTGTGCTAACAAAACAGCTCAGGAGGAAATTGGTCCCTTTCCCCCTAGTTATGCCAGTGAGGTGAAAAAGGTCAGATATTTGGGTGGAGGTGCAATTTTTAAAATAGTAGGCTACTGGAAGGTGCTTCTAATTTTGTAAAAAATCCTAAAATCAACCTTTGTGCTAAGAAAAGCATGATGTCATCTTCTGATGACGACTTGGATGTTCTAACTAAAACTTCTAAGTGTTCTCTCTGGATATCCCATTTGAAAAAGGAATCACAGAAAGTATCAGGTGCAATTTCTGCAAAGTGTCTCTAAAGGCTAAAGGAGTCTCTACCACGACATTTATATACCATCTTAAAAGGAAGGATATAATTGATGTGCACAAAAATAAATTAGGCGGCTGGTGCAGTAAATAACAAACCCAAACCAACTCCGGCTGCTGCCCTAAAGAAAGCTCCCAATAGCAAAGCAAGTGACACAGAGGATAATGAATTAGTGAAATATAGAATAAGAAGAGTAGACATACGATCATTCCTTATTTCTAATCATAGGTTGCGCGATAGCGCTGCCTAAGTAAAGAACGATGTGGGCACAATGTTTTTTTTCAAAACTTCGTATTACAACCCTCGGGGCGAGGGTTTTAAGTTATGCCCTGGGGCACATAAGAACGATGTTGGCACAATGATCATTTATTATTTTTTCCCTTTAGAGCAGGGCACTTCATATGAAAAGGGTCGTCGTAGAAACTTCAAAAGGGGCTCATTCGATTGGAAATCGAGAGTTCTAGTGCCCTTTTTAATAGTCGAAAGTGATTTGAGGGCAACTAGCCCCTCCCGCGCCCATCGACCCCCCAGACATCCAATAAAAAATTTGAGATAGCCATTTTGTTCAGCGTAGTTGATTTCCAGATATAGAAAATGTGTTTTGAGGAGGACACTCCCCCACAACCCTCAAGGCAAGGGTTTTAAGTTATGCCCTGGGGGCAGAGGTTTTTATAGAGTTTTTTATAGAAGCGTTGTCGTAGAAACTGCAAAACAGGCTCATTCTATTGGAAATAAAGTATTATGGGAGAGTGTCCTCCTCAAAACATATTTTCTATCTAGAAATCAACTACGCTGAACAAAATGGCTATCTCAAAATTTTGAGTGCCCTTTTTAATAATCAAAAGTGATTGGAGGGCAACTAGCCCCACCCCCACGCCCCTCAGTTCCCCCAACACATCCAATCAAAATTTTGAGTTAGGCATTTTGTTCAGCGGAGTTGATTTCTAGATAGAAAATATGTTTTTGAGGAGGACACTCTCCCATAACCTTCAGGGCAAGGGACAAAGTTATGCCTTGGGGCATATAAGGTTTTTTATTGAAATATTTTTCGTAGAAACTTGAAAAAGACTTCTTTTGATTTAAAATTCAAAGGGCTAGTAATATTTTTAATAGTCGAAAGGGATTTGAGGGCAACTAACCCTTCTCTCACGCCCACCTTTTCCCCAAACACATCCAATCAAAATTTTTAGATAGCCATTTTATTCAACGTAGCTGAAAGTTTTGGAAATTAGGTCTTTCAGTATGACAGCCCCTCCCCCCAAAGCCCTCATGGCAAGGGTTTTAAGTTATGCCCTGGGGGCATATAAAGATTTAATTGAAAGTATTGTCGTAGAAACTTCAAAAGGGCTCATTCAATTGGAAATTGAAAGGGCTAGTGCCTTTTTTAATAGTTGAAAGTGATTGGATAGCGACGGACGCCCCTCTCACGCCCGCCATTTTCCCAAACACATCCAATCAAAGTTTTGAGATATTCATTTTGTTGAACATAGTTGAAGGTTCTGGAAATTCGGTCTTTTAGGATGATAACCCCCTCAAAGTCCTCAGTGCAAGGGTTGTAAGTTATGCCCTGGGGGCATATAAAGTTTTATTGAAAGCGTTGTCGTAGAAACTTGAAAAGGGCTCATTCAATTGGGAATTGAAAAGGGCTAGTGCCTTTTTTGATAGTTGAAAGTGATTGGATAGTGACTAATTCCCTCTCACGCCCACCATTTTCCAAAACATATCCAATTAAAATTTTGAGATATCCATTTTGTTCAACCTAGTTGAACGTTCTAGAAATTAGGTCTTTTAGGATGATAGCCCCATCACAGCCCTCAGTGCAAGGGTTGTAAGTTATTCCCTGGGGCATATAAGGTTTATATAGAAAGTTGTTGTATAAATCATAGGCAGCGCAATCGCGCTGCCTAAGTAAAGAACGGGGACACTCGAGAACGAGATAAGAGACGGGGACTAAGTAAAGAGGAGGAACACTCCCCCATAACTCTCAGGGCAAGGGTTTTAAGTTATGCCCTGGGGGCATATAAGAACGATGTTGGCACAATGTATTATTTAATTAATTTTTCCTTTAGAGCAGGCCACTTCGTATCGAAGAAGTTTTCGTAGAAACTTCGAAAAGAGCTCATTCAATTGGAAATTGGAGTGGCTTGTACCCTTTTTAATAGTTGATAGTGATTGGAAGGAGACTGACACCCCTTCCACTCCCACCATTTCCCGAAACACATCCAATCAAAATTTTGAGATAGCCATTTTGTTCAGCGTAGTAGATTTCCAGGTAGAAATTATGTTTTTGAGGAGGACAGTCCCCCAAAGCCCTTAGGGTAAGGGTTGTTAGTTATGCCCTGGGGGCATATAAGGTTTTTTATAGAAGGCGTTGTCGTAGAAACTTCAAAAAAGGCTCATTCGATTGCAAATTCAAAGGACTAGTGCCCTTTTTAGTAGTTGAACGTGATTAGAGGGCAACTAACCCGCCTATCACGCCCTCCTATTCCCCAAACACATCTAATCAAAACTTTGAGATAGCCATTTTTTTCAACGTAGTTTTAAGTTCTGGAAATTAGGTCTTTGAGGTTGACAACCCCCCTCCCCACAGCCCTTTGGGCAAGGGTTGTAAATTACACCCAGGGGGCATATAAGGTTTTTATATAACGCGTTGTCGTAGAAACTTCAAAAAGGGCTCATTTGATTGGAAATTGAAATTGTCTTTTTAATAGTTGAAAGTGAGTAAAGAGTAAACTCTAATGCCCACCATTTTCCAAAAAACATTCAATCAAAGTTTAGAGATAGCCATTTTGTTCAACATAGTTGAAAGTTCTGGAAATTATGTATTTAAGGATTACAAACACCCCAAGCCCCAAGGGCAAAGGTTGTAAGTTCTGCCCTGAGGGCATTTAAGGTTTTTATAGATAGAGTTGTCGTAAAACTTCAAATGCAGCTCATTCAAATGGAAACTGAGAGTGCTAGAGCCCTTTGTAATAATCGAAAGTGTTTGGAGGGTAACTAACCCCCCTCTCACGCCCACCATTCCTCCAGACACATCCAATCAAAATTTTCAGATAACCATTTTGTTCAACGTAGTAGAAAGTTCTGAAAATTAGGTCTTTGAGGATGACAACCCCCCCCGCCGCCCTCAGGTCAAGGGTATTTAGCTATTGCCGGGGCGCATATACAGTTTTTATTGAAAGCGTTATCCTAGAAACTTCAAAAGGGCTCATTTGGTTCGAAATTGAAAGGGCTAGCGCCATTTTTAATAGTTGAAAGTCATTGGAGAGCAACTACCACCTCTCTCGCCCAACATTTCCCCAAACACATCCAATCAAAATTTGAGATAGCCATTTTGTTTAACGTAATTGAAAGTTCTGGAAATTCGGTGTTAGAGGATGACAACCACCCTAACAGACCTTAGGGTAAGGGTTGTAATTTATGCCCTGTTGGCATATAAGGTGTTTATAGTGAGCTTTGTCGTTTCCAAAAAGGCTCATTCGATTGGAATCGAAAGCCTAGTGCCTTTTTAAAAAGTCGAAAGTTATTAGAAGATATGACATTTTTATAGCAAAGATCGAGATGGGTATAATGCGTTTTTTTTTGTTGTTGCTGTTGTTTAGGCCAAGGCACTTTGTATAAAAAGAGTTGTCGTGGGAACTTTAAAAAGGCCTTACTCAATTGTAAATGAAAAGGGCTGATGCCCTTTTTAATAGTCGAAAGTGACTGGAGGGCAACTAATCCCCCTTCCACTCCCACCCTCCCCGCCTACCCTCCCATTTGCCCAATATGTTTAAAAAAAAAATGTTTCCTTTAGATGTAATCAAAATGCACTGTGATAATGCCAATTCCCAAATAGGCATCTCAGCAGTATCCCAAGAACGACTGAGGGTATTATGTTCAATCTGTCGGGGCTACTTCTGCTCTTAAAATTTAACCAAATCAAAATAGTGTAAGTGTATTCAAGCTATCAAAGAAAGTAAACAGATTTTTTTTGCGAATGGTATCAAGTTTTCTATTTCAGGTCAACTAGAGGAGGTATGAAATCAAATAGTACTATTTGTGTCCAGATTTTTAAAAGTGTGTAGGTTGTTAAAAATTGCTGAAAATTTTTCTCCAGCTTACAAATAGCAGGCCAAACTATAGAGTTTTAAACAAAGAAAAGATTTAAAGTATTAGTTTCTTTTTCCCTGAACAGACTATGTCAATATACGAGCAGAAATTGAACGAATTACGAATTAAATTAAACGAATTAAACGAATCTCGTAAAACGAACAGAAACTAATTAAAAAACTTTTTCCACCAAATAAGTTTTTCAAAAAAAGTAAAGAACTCCATTAAATAAAAAATGAGCAAAAATAAAATCAAAGAATCTACCAAGCGTGAAACTACCACAAATCAGCATCGATAAATAAATGAAACACCAAAACGAACAGAAATTACAATAAATAACCGAGTCAAACTCAAAACGAGCAGAAATTAACATAAGTTGGGCGCAAAGCCCCTATGCCTTCCCAAGGCCAGAACCAAATTTTCATTTTACTGAAAAAATACAAATGAATGTGCATTGCCAGTTTAATATACATATACTGATATTTAGTAATCAAAATTATTTGATTTATTAAAGTTATAAAAGTAAAAACATTTATATTTTTTAAGTAAAGTGCAAATTTTGTTCTGGCCTTGGGAAAACATAGGGGTTTATTTGAGGGGTATTATTGGAAAAATTTCCACACAAATTGGCTTGGAAATAATTGATCTTAAAAGGCTGCTTTAAGCTGCAAGGTAACAAAAAAATGTTTAATTGACCGTAAGAATTGTCATTTTCCCGCGCATTTTTCTTCTTTCTTACTTTTGATTAAGATGACTTCCACACATCAGGATAGCGTGGGGGGGGAAGCATGGTTTGGAGGGAAAAATTTTCCCCTCCCAAATCAACTATATGCTCTGCTTAAATACTAATGACTTTGAGCTGACTGCGTAATTTCATGCTTAATTTTTTTTTCCAATTGTCTCGAATAACTAGCATGTATTATAAACATAAAAGTATATTTTTGGAATAGGAAAATGGAAGAAAAATAACCATAAAGAAAAAAATGAAAGCAATATTTGCTTTCATTTTGTTAGCAGACAAGTTTTCGCCCCTATATTAGAAAAACTGCTCTTTTTTGTGGAAAAAATGCTCCAAGAGTACTAAGTTTTCTCAAAAGTGTTACCGCCACAGAAAAGCACTACCCATGGCAAGTGTAGTTTTTTTTATCAAAAACAGCTGTTTAAACAGCTGTTTTTTGATCAAAAACAGCTGTTTTCTGTTTTTACCAAAAAAACAGATCAGAAACAGAAACAGGTATTCTGTTTTTTTGTTGACCTGTTCTGTTTCTGTTCTGTTTCATTCAAGCCCTGTTTATTTTTTTTTCTGTTTCTTCAGAAAAACAGAACAGTGCCCATGCTTAATTTCTACCCAGTCGTTGAAAACCGCATCAGTTATTCTGAATTAAAAGATTTTTAGAACCATAAATTGCAAGTAACTGAGAAAATCATCATGTTTACCAGAAGTTTTCCATTAATATTTGACAAAAAGCATGAGGGTCATGGGCTTTTAGTCCAAAATTTTAATCCATAGCGCAGGAGGAATATTTTCCGGGAAATGAACAAATTCCATACAAGATAAAAGCTATATTTTTAATGAAATATAGCTAGCCCAGGCTTATACAGATTAACCCTTTGAATATTGTTCTTGGCTTCTAGAAATTGATTTAGCCTATTCGTATGTATTTGCTGTTTAAATATACCGTAATAGTTTCATGAGATAAAAACATTATGTTTCTTTTTTTCTGATTAAGGGGATGCGGTGCATTATCTGACAAAATCATGCCGCTAATTTTTATACTTGTGCATAAATCTTGTTTTTACTTATTATACTTATATAATAAGTAAAATATAATATAATAAGTATTATACTTATATAATAAGTAACTTATTATACTTATTATACTTATTAGAACGATACTTATTGTATTTATCTCTTTATTCATTTTGTTTTGCATAGGCTGAAGATGCAAGGCGCATTTTCGTCAACAGGGCACGTAAAAGAATTTGGATCTTAATGGAAATTTCATCATTAAAATCAACTTCAATTTAGACTTGTTTTGAGTTTTCTCCTTGTTTTAGTTCCGCTATTTTTTTTGGTTCCTAGCGAACCACCAAAAGTGGCGCGCTAGGAGTTTTACTTTCTATCAGAACCATTTTAAAACGCTAAAGATTCACCTGTATTTAATTTCCTAATTTTTTTTTTTATTTTAGAAGTGGTTTAACACTTTATTTGTGAGCACTGTGAAGTATTTAGTCATCAGAGAGCACATGGGTAGTGGTTTCCTCGAGACAAAGTGCTGGTCTTAATTCTTGTCAGTAATCCAATGGTTCTAAGGGTTTCATGTATAATACCATTTCCAGTGACTTCTTTTACTCCACAGTACCCAGTAAACAGTTCTTTACACTGGTATATACGAAAAATTCATTTTTCGATTCTCAGGCTTTCTGTCTTGTCGGCGAAATGGCTCACGGGAAAGGCTCTATTAGCTAACTCTCCAGGGGAGTAGATCATCAAGATCAATCAAGAATTTATGATTTGTAAGAAAAGCTTATATTTTCAAATGAATGTGTTAAAGCCCATTTATGTCATTTCATATATATTTTTGTGAAATAATCATATTTTCATATTTAATTAGATTTTAATTACATTTTAATGATATATATTTCTATGAATTTCATATGTATTTTTTCATATATAACTAGTATCACATAACATTTTTATGCGCTTCAACAGATGCAGTGAACCGTTTCTGTGTGAACATTTTTGTAATTTTCCTGTATCCGCTATCTGTGAGCCATTTTGCTTTTTAAAAAAATCGCATCAATGGGAACCAAGGGTGAGACTCGCAAGGGAATATAGACGGAGAGAAGGAGACCTCAATGACGAAAAAAGCTATGATGATAAATTGTTATATTGATTTGCAACATCCAAAATATGCCCAAATTTGTTTTTGTCCCTTGTAAGTTAACGATACAGAACTCTTTTAATAACCAACCGTGACTTGTAGTAATCAAACAGTTCGTGTTAACGAACTGTAAGTAAGGAGCGACCAGGCTCAATAGTAACCAAAATTCTAAAAACCAAAATTTTGATACCAATAGATGCATCAATAGAATCAGATTTTTATGCTGATTTCAAATATATAAGTTTCATGTTTATTTGTTTGTTTTTTGTTTGTGTTTTTTTTTATTTCCCCAGGGGTAATCGTATCGATCCAGTAGTTCTAAATATCGTGAAAGGGCTCATATGAACGGAAAGTAAAAGTTCTAGTGCCCTTTTTAAGTAACCAAAAAAATTGGAGGGCATTTTGTCCCCCTCCCACGCTCATTTTTTCCTGAAGTCACCCAATCAAAATTTTGAGATAGCCACTTTGTTCAGCATAGTCGAAAATCTAATCTCTTTGAGGATGACTTAATCCCCCACAGTTCCCGGGGGAAGGGCTGCAAGCTATGAATTTTGCCCATTGTTTACATATAGTATTGGTTAATGGGAAGTATACAGACGTTTGAGGAGGGATCTTTTTGTGGTGGTTGGGGGGGGGGGGGTCGGAGAAGGGAGTTACGAGGAAGGATCTGTCCAAGGAGGATGTTTTCTTGGAGGAAGGGACATTTCTATGAAGGAGGTGCCGGATTTCCCAGCATTATCTAAAAAGCGATCAGAAGTTAAATAATAAAAAATAATTTTTTTCAACTGAAAGTAAGGAGCAATATTAAAACTTAAAACAAACAGAAATTGTTACGTATATGAGGGGGTTCACCCCCAAGTCAATACCTCACCCTTTACGCTAATTTTTTACTACTTTTTTGTGATTCAAACACAATTTACAACGTTAGCGTAAAGAACGATGTATTGACTAGGGGTAAACTCCCTAATATACGTAATAAAAACATACAAATATAGAAGTTCGTTACGTAAGTTAATTCGTAAGTTACGCTAGAACAAAATTTCGAGAGAGCAATTTAGCCAAAACAAGTAAAATTAATATGCAAATTTCATTCTAATTATTCATATACGGTGAGCCAAAATCAAAGCTGCATTAATTAGTAGTATCTCTCGTCTGGATTCGCGGCCTTTACGTTCCTTCCGGTTTTTCTGATAGATATTCCATTCTACTGGTCATTACATCTTTCTTTGCCAAGAGATTTACGCAATTTCAAAGTTCAATGTCTTTTTTTTTTTTTTTTTAAACTGGTATTTTTTCAATGAAGTACATAGCAATTTTCAGAAACCCTTGAATGTAGGAATTAAAGTACAATTACTAATAAAGTTAGTGTGACCGCCATTTTTGATACGGTTAAGTGGGTATAATCTGGTTTGGTTTGTTATTGCGAGAGGATTACTCAATTTACATCTTAGTGTTAACTGGGCAATGACTAAAGGAACATTTGAAGGTGGAGAAAAAAAAAGGGGTAATTAGCGATTGGATAATTTTAACAAGAAATGACCGAAAACGGTTTTGGTTTGCTCAGTGTTGTCAATTTTAAATAGTTTAGAAATAAAAAAATTAACAAGAAATGGCTGAAAAGCGTTTTGAGGGAGTTCAGTTGCACGAGGGTTCAGTTACATGCGGATTCAGTTACACGGGGATTAGTTAAATGGGGTCGAGTAGCACGGAGGTTCAGGTGTCCAGGGTTTCGGTTAGACCGGGGGTCAGTTCCCTGGGGGGTTCAGTTGTACGGGGTTTCGGTTATCCAGGGGTTCAGTTACATGGGGGGTTCAGTTATTTTTTCTGATTTTGTGTGTTTTCGCAAGAAAATAACTGGTCTTTTAGCAAACTTAGCCATAGCTACCTGAAACTCTGCATAAATATCTTCATTTTTAATCTAATTACATAGCTACTAAAGGAACATTGAACACTTTTTCTGATTTTGTGTGACCACCCGGCACCCCAAATACTCCTGAGCCTCCATTATAATACTTTTTAAGGCTTGATTATATCTTTTCAGAACAAATTATTATGTTAGGGAATTATTTCGGTGAAACAGTTAGAGACATTTTAAGAGGGTTGTGAGGTCCCTTACCACAACCCCAAAGGGCTCCGATCCCCCCACCCCAACCCCGAAGGAAGCCCCCGGACAGCACCGGTTCTCTGGACCCCCAAAGGACCCCCGGCGCCCCTATGCCTCCTGAGTCCCCCATTATAATACTTTTTAAGGCTTTATTATATCTTTTCAGAACAAATTATTATTTTAGGGAATTATTTCGGTGAAACAGTTAGAGACATTTTAAGAGATGATTTTAGAAAAGGACTTGAGGGTGAAACTCTGTGGTCGTTATAATACACAAGTTCCATTTGAACGGTGTTGTGAGGTCCCTTACCACAACCCCAAATGGCTCCGATACCCCCCCCCCAACCCCGAAGGAACCCCCGGTCCTCAAAGGTTCTCTAGGCTCCCAAAGGGGCCGTGGTTTACCTTGTAACTTTTACATTCTCTTGATTTTCAAAGTTCCGTTTGAAGGACTCTGTTGCTTTAAGCCAGTGTGATTTTTTCTTTACATGGTGTTCGTTCAAAAAAGCGAGAATTTCTATTAAATAAATAATTCTTATATTTTTTCCGTTCAATTGAAGGCGAGGATTTCTGCTAAATAAATAATTGTTATACCTTTTAAAATGACTTCACGGGGTTTGAGGGGCTCTGTTGTTTTAAGCCGTTTGATTTTTTCTTTACATGGTGTTCGTTCAAAAAGTGAGGATATTCTGTGTGATTTTCTTGGGAAGTTTAATGAATTTATTAGTTACCGAGAGTTCAATGACTCCCCCCCTCAATGACTTCCAGGGGTTTTATGACTCCTCCTCACAATGAATTCAGATGGTTTTAGGACTCATCCCCTAGCCATAACTCCATTCAACCTTGAGCGAAGATATAAAAGTTTGATGAAGTATTTTTCTGCTTAACTACTACATTAATAACTTACAAGATGATATGACTTATTTTTTAATTTAATTGGGAATGAAAAGTCAAAGTCTAACATAAAGAACAAGGTATTTTGGAGTGTGTAGCTAACTTCATATACTGGATAATTTCCATTCGTCTTAGTGTTTAAAGATGCTCCTTATTTCTATTTGAAAATGCTTATTTTTTAATTTATTTGGGAATGAAAAGTCAAATTCTAACATAAAGAACAAAGTATTTCGGAGGGGTAGCTAACTTCATATACGGGATAATTTCCATTCGTCTTAGTTTTTAACGATTCTCCTTATTTCTAGTTTAAATTGCTTATTTTTTAATTTAATTGGGAATGAAAAGTCAAAGTCTAACATAAAGAACAAGGTATTTCGGAGGGGGTAGCTAACTTCATCTACGGGATAATTTCCATTCGTCTTAGTTTTTAACGATGCTCCTTATTTCTAGTTGAAAATGCTTATTTTTTTAATTTAATTGGGAATGAAAAGTCAAAGTGCCAGAATGGTTGAAATCCACTAGCTCAGTATTGGGGTCTTAGTCCACCAGCCTGAATGGTGGAAATCCATTGGCTCAGTATTGAGGTCTCAGTCCACCGGCCTGAATGGTCGAAATTCACTAGCTCAGAATTGGGGTCTTAGTCCACCAGCCTGAATGGTGGAAATTCACTAGCTCAGAATTGGGGTCTTAGTCCACCAGCCTGAATGGTTGAAATTCACTAGCTCAGAATTGGGGTCTTAGTCAGTGTTCAGATTGGAGTGTTGGGGTCCGACTATCTGGGCTTTATTTGTCAAGACCTGAATGCTAAGCGATGGACATGAGCTCGATTGGGACCCCATTGTGAAAACGGAAAACAAAAAACAAAAATATATTGTTGATATGTGTGTAGAGCATGGCATGGTTACTGCTAGGGGCAACAGTCTAACCATTGACGGTTTTAGGTATCCGTGAATAAGTTCTAAGGCGAGAGTGGAAATTGGGACAAATTTTTGGAGGTGCCCACCTCACCTGCTCAGAGTCTCAGGCAAGTGACCCCAAATTTGAAAAAGTGGAAATTGGCTCAGATTTTCTAAACTGAGCTGAGACAATGAATAGATACTATTGAGAAAGTGATTGGAGACGCTGGGCATCCGTGAACAAGTGCTAAATTGAGAGAGGAATTTGGGACAATATTTGGGGGCACCCACCCGCCCAGAGTCTCCGGCAGGTGACCCAAAAATTTTAAAAACACACAGAGACGACAGACACAAAGAGACGAATCACACACAAAGAGGACAAACACACAGAAATGACACATAGAGACGACACAAACACAAAGACGAAACACACACACAGAGACAACACACACACAGAGATGAGACACACACAGAAAAGACACAAACACATAGAGACTACACACACAAAGAAACGACACCCACACACAAAGATATGAAACACACATAGAGACAACACACACAGAGAGACACCACACACACACAAAGAGACACCATCCACACAGAGACAACAAACACACACAGAGAGACGACACACTCAAAGTGACGACTTACACATAGAGACGACACACACACACAGAGAGACGACAAACTCACAGAGACGACACACAAAGAGAGACGATACACACACAGAGACGACACACTCAAAGTGACGACTTATACATAGAGACGACACACACACAGAGACGACAAACACACAGAGACGACAGACAAAAAGAGACGAATCACACACAGAGAGGACAAACACACAGACACGACCCATAGAGACGACACATGCACAGAGACTATACACACACACAGAGTCAACACACACAGAGAGACGAGACACGCACACAGAAATGACAAAACACACATAGAGACGACACACACAAAGAGACGTCACACACACAGAGATACGAAACACACATAGAGACGACACACACACACAGAGACAACATCCACACAGAGACGACACACACACACAGAGACGACAGACTCAAAGAGACGACTTACACAAAGAGAAGACACACACACAGAGACGACAAACGCACAGAAACCACACAGATAGAGAGAGACGACACACACACAGAGACGACACACTCAAAGTGACGACTTACACGAAGAGACGACACACACACAGAGACGACAAACACACAGAGACGACACACATAGAGAGACGACACGCAAACAGAGACGACAAACACACAGAGACAACACGTCTCTGTGCATGTGTCGTCTCTATGTGTCGTTTCTGTGTGTTTGTCCTCTCTTTGTGTCTGTCGTCTCTCTGTGTTTGTCCTCTGTGTGTGTGAGTGGACTCTGTGTGTGTGTGTCGTCTCTGTGGGTGTTTCGTCTCTGTGTGTCTGTCTTCTCTCTGTCTGTGTCGTGTCTATGTGTGTGTAGTTTCTGTGTGTGTGTGTCGTTTCCGTGTGTTTGTAATCTCTCTGTGTGTGTCGTCTCTTTGTGTGTTTCGTATCTGTGTGTGTGTGGTCTCTGTGTGTAAGTCGTCACTTTGAGTGTGTCGTCTCTGTGTGTGTGTCGTCTCTCTCTATCTGTGTCGTCTCTGTGTGTTTGTCGTCTCTGTGTGTGTGTCGTCTCTATGTGTAAGTCGTCACTTTGAGTGTGTCGTCTCTGTGTGTGTGTCGTCTCTCTCTATCTGTGTCGTCTCTGTGTGTTTGTCGTCTCTGTGTGTGTGTCGTCTCTCTGTGTCAGTCGTCTCTTTGAGTGTGTCGTCTCTGTGTGTGTGTGTAGTCTCTGTGTGGATGTTGTCTCTCTGTGTGTGTGTGTTGTCTCTATGTGTGTGTCGTCTCTATGTGTGTTTCGTATCTGTGTGTGTGTGTGACGTCTCTTTGTGTGTGTCGTCTCTATGTGTGTTTTGTCATTTCTGTGTGCGGTGTCTCGTCTCTCTGTGTGTGTTGACTCTGTGTGTGTGTATCGTCTCTGTGCATGTGTCGTCTCTATGTGTCGTTTCTGTGTGTTTTTCCTCTCTGTGTGTGATTTGTCTATTTTTGTCTGTCGTCTCTGTGTGTTTGTCGTCTCTGTGTGTGTGTCGTCTCTATGTATAAGTCGTCACTTTGAGTGTGTCGTCTCTGTGTGTGTGTCGTCTCTCTATGTGTGTCTTGTCTGTGTGTTTGTGGTCTCTGTGTGTGTGTCGTCTCTATGTGTGATTCGTCACTTAGAGTGTGTTGTCTCTGAGTGTGTGTTTGTTGTCTCTGTGTGTGTGTTGTCTCTATGTGTGTGTTGTCTCTATGTGTCTCCCGTAACTGTGTGTGTGTGTGACGTCTCTTTGTGTGTATCGTCTCTATGTGTGTTTGTCATTTCTGTGTGTGTGTCTCATCTCTCTGTGTGTGTTGACTTTGTGTGTGTGTATAGTATCTGTGCTTGTGTCGTTTATTTGTGTCGTGTCTGTATGTTTTTCCTCTGTGTGTGGCAGTCATCTCTTTGTTATTGTCGTCTCTGTAGGTTTTTTAAATTTTTGGGTCACCATCCGGAGGCTCTGGGTGGTTGGGTGCCCCCAAATATTGTATCAAATTACTCTCTCAATTTAGCACTTGTTCAAGAATGCCCAGCGTCTCCAATAACTTTCCCAATAGTATTTATTCATTGTCTCAGCTCAGTTTAGAAAATCTGAGCCAATTTCCACTTTTTCAAATTTAGGGTCACTTGCCTGAGACTCTGAGCAGGTGAGGTGGGCACCTCCAAAAATTTGTCCCAATTTCCACTCTCGCCTTAGAACTTATTCACGGATACCTAAAACCGTCAACGGTTAGACTGTTGCCCCTAGCGGTAACCATGCCATGCTCTACACACATATCAAAAATGTATTTTTTGTTTTTTGTTTTCCGTTTTCACAATGGGGACCCAATCGAGCTCATGTCCATCGCTTAGCATTCAGGTCTTGACAAATAAAGCCCAGATAGTCGGACCCCAACGCTCCAATCTGAACACTGACTAAGACCATAATTCTGAGCTAGTGAATTTCAACAATTCAGGCTGGTAGACTCAGACCACAATTCTGAGCTAGTGAATTTCCACCATTCAGGCTGGTCGACTGAGACCCCAATATTGAGCTAGTGAATTTCGACCATTCAGGCCGGTGGACTGAGACCTCAATACTGAGCCAATGGATTTCCACCATTCAGGCTGGTGGACTAAGACCCCAATACTGAGCTAGTGGATTTCAACCATTCTGGCACTTTGACTTTTCATTCCCAATTAAATTAAAAAAATAAGCATTTTCAACTAGAAATAAGGAGCATCGTTAAAAACTAAGACGAATGGAAATTATCCCGTAGATGAAGTTAGCTACCCCCTCCGAAATACCTTGTTCTTTATGTTAGATTTTGACTTTTCATTCCCAATTAAATTAAAAAATAAGCATTTTCAACTAGAAATAAGGAGCATCGTTAAAAACTAAGACGAATGGAAATTATCCCGTATATGAAGTCAGCTACCCCCTCCGAAATACCTTGTTCTTTATGTTAGACTTTGACTTTTCAGTCCCAATTAAATTAAAAAATAAGCATTTTCAACTAGAAATAAGGAGCATCGTTAAAAACTAAGACGCATGGAAAAGATCCCGTATATGAAGTTAGCTACCCCCTCCAAAATACCTTGTTCTTTATGTTAGACTTTGACTTTTCATTCCCAATTAAATTAAAAAATAAGTCCTATCATCTTGGAAGTTATTAATGTAGTTGTTAAGCAGAAAAATACTTCATCAAACTTTTATATCTTCGCTCAAGGTTGAATGGAGTTATGGCTAGAGGGATGAGTCCTAAAACCATCTGAATTCATTGTGAGGAGGAGTCATAAAACCCCTGGCAGTCATTGAGGGGAGGAGTCATTGAACTCTCGGTAACTAATAAATTCATTAAACTTCCCAAAAAAATTACACGGAATATCCTCGCTTTTTGAACGAACACAATGTAAAGAAAAAATCAAACGGCTAAAAACAAAAGAGCCCCCTCAAACCCCGTGAAGTCATTTTAAAATGTATAACAATTATTTATTTAACATAAATCATCGCATTAAATTTAACGTAAAAAATATAAGAATTATTTATTTAACAGAAATTCTTTCTTTTTTGAACAAACACCATGTAAAGAAAAAATTACACTGGCTTAAAGCAACAGAGTCCTTCAAACTGAACTTTGAAAATCAAGAGAATGTAAAAGTTACAAGGTAAACCACGGCTCCTTTGGGAGCCTAGAGAACCTTTGAGGACCGGGGGTTCCTTCGGGGTTGGGGTGGGGGGATCGGAGCCCTTTGGGGTTCTGGTAAGGGACCTCACAACACCGTTCAAATGAAACTTGTGTATTATAACGACCACAGAGTTTCACCCTCAAATCCTTTTCTAAAATCATCTCTTAAAATGTCTCTAACTGTTTCACCGAAATAATTGCCTAAAATAATAATTTGTTCTGAAAAGATATAATAAAGCCTTAAAAAGTATTATAATGGGGGACTTAGGAGGCATCGGGGCGCCGGGGGTCGTTGGGGGGCCCAGAGAACGTTGGTGGGCGGGGGGGTGCGTGGGGGGTGGGGGGGGGGGGATCGGAGCCCTTTGGGGTTGTGGTAAGGGACCTCACAACCCTCTTAAAATGTCTCTAACTGTTTCACCGAAATAATTCCCTAACATAATAATTTGTTCTGAAAAGATATAATCAAACCTTAAAAAGTATTATAATGGAGGCTCAGGAGTCTTTGGGGTGCCGGGTGGTCACACAAAATCAGAAAAAATTTTCAATGTTCCGTTAGTAGCTATGTAATTAGATTAAAAATGAAGATATTTATGCAGAGTTTCAGGTAGCTATGGCTAATTTTGCTAAAAGACCAGTTATTTTCTTGCGAAAACACACAAAATCAGAAAAAATAACTGAACCCCCCATGTAACAGAACCCCTGTATAACCGACACCCCGTACAACAGTACCCCCCATGTAACTGAACCCCTGTATAACCGAAACCCTGTACAACTGAACCTCCGTGCTACTCGACCCCATTTAACTAATCCTCGTGTAACTGAATCGGCATGTAACTGAACCCTCGTGCAACTCAAATCCCTCAAAACACTTTTCAGCCATTTCTTGTTAATTTTTTTTATTTCTAAACTATTTAAAATTGACAACACTGTGCAAACCAAAACACTTTTCGGTCATTTCTTGTTAAAATTATCCAATCGCTAATTACCCCTTTTCTTCTCCACCTTCAAATGTTCCTTTAGTCATTGCCCAGTTAACACTAAGATGTAAATTGAGTAATCCTCTCGCAATAACAAACCAAACCAGATTATACCCACTTAACCAGATCAAAAATGGCGGTCATACTAACTTGATTAGTAATTGGACTTTCAGTCCTACATTCACGGGTTTCTGCAAAGTGCTATGGACTTAATTGAAAAAATACCAGTTTAAAAAAAAAAAAAAAAAAGACATTGAACTTTGAAATTGCGTAAATCTCTTGGCAAAGAAAGATGTAATGACCAGTAGAATGGAATATCTATCAGAAAAACCGGAAGGAACGTAAAGGCCCCGAATCCAGACGAGAGATACTACTTTAATTTAAAAACGTTCAGAAATTAAACAAAAAAAACAAGTTTTTTTTAACTGAAATTAAGGAGCGACATTAAAACTTAAAACGAACAAAAATTATTCCGTATATGAAAGGGGCTGTCCCCTCCTTAACGCCTAGCTCTTTACGCTAAAGTTTGACTCTGTCACACAACTTTCTTTTTTTTAAACAATAAAAAAAACTTTAGCGTAAAGAGGGGCCTAGACGGTCAATTATTTCGATCAAAGGCTTCCGTCAGTCCATTGACCGTCTAGGAATCTGTTTGACGCTTGAGTCAAGCGTTGGCGGTGATTGATGGAAAGTTTGAATGACTCAATCATTTTGATCAAAAGCAGTGTGTTTGCTTAGCTTTGGTTGAGATTGAAGGGCTGATTGAAGGACTCCAGTGTCCATCATCTTTGACTGTTTTTCTTTGTTGTAGTTCCGCTTTGCACCTTTTTTCTCTCTTTTAGTTTTCTTTTAATTAGGTCCATTCGCACAAAAGTTTGCTCACTCCCTGAGACAATTACAATTTCGGTCAATTTTCCTCCTATTTTATGTGATCTCATAAACTCGTCAATGTTTCCTTTATTATGGGCTATAGCCCAATTTTTTCTTTTATAGGTTACTTTCTCATCTCTATTATGGCAATTTTTAGAAATAGGCTCCGAGGATTCACATTTTACCGGATTACCAACATTTCGAACTGGAGTGTAAGCATTTCGTTTTTCAGACAGGCTGGCTCATCCTCCCATTTTGTTTTTTGGGCCGGTCCCCCTCCCCACATAGCAAACGAAGTTGCATATTTTTCCGTCTTAGTATTTAATGTCTGGTAATTTTCATTTGTCGTGATTGTATCTTAGACAAATTAATATGGCTATCCGACAGCCTATAAGATAGTTGTGAAAAATTCTCCCTTTCTGGAATTCCCCAGCAGGATTCTATTAGGCCTATCATGGTTCTTTCAAACTCTCGGTGATCTCTCTCTCTCTTTCTTCTCTCTAGCTATTTTATCATTCTACTCTTTTCGTTCTCTGGCAATTCTAACAGCCGCCTTCTTTTTTTTTCTCTGTTAATTTTTTCAGCCTCCTCGTTTCGCTCTCTGGCTATTTTATCAGCCTCCTCCTTTTTTCTCTCTAGCTATTCTTTCTTCCTTCATGACATTTAATATATGTTGTGTCATATCTACATGACTACTTTTTCGTGAGTCCCTGCTGGAAATTTAGCTTCTACTACTCCTTCTATTCGGACAACTTTGATTCCATCTGTCATTATATCTTCTTAATTCATTTTCTGAATTCGTTCGTTCCATATGTGTATTATCTCTGACCCTCAATTCCCCTTCATTTTGCACAGTTTCTGAGAGGTGAGTTACTTTTGTTTTCCTCGTGTTTTCATATATTTTTTTTTCTTCGTGTATTACCGCCACTGTTTCCATTTCATGTTCTCCAATATTACCGGACCTGCTCCTTCCCGATTCTATTACCTCTTAATTATTTAGTCATTCGTGGCAAGTTCAACAATTGCCACACGCAAAAATTATGGTACACAATTAATATTGTGAATTATTAGCGCCGCGTAATGATGTTGAACAATTTTTCAAATAACCGGAATATCTAGACTTTATTAGAGAATAACGACTTCTTTCAAAGCAAGCAATTTCTTGCGAGTGAAATAGATTTCCAAAAAGCGAAATAACAGGGGTTGGATGAGAAAAGCAAAGTGAACAAACGTGTCAATATTCCACTAGTGAATTAGCTGGACTAAAACTCAAACAGGGGAACTTCCCTGCAAAACAAATCACGTATCCACCCCGGATGCTGGTACTTTCGATGTAATCTCCTCTTAGGCCGATTACTCAATGGGACAGGTGCCTCTCACCTTCCTTATCCAATGTACGCCCAAACTTGACAAATATCCCTAATTTGCCGTCTTCAATAATCTTATAACCTTCGCCATTGAAGATTATATCCAAATTCGCCAACTCACTCAAATAATAACCCGACTTCCAATTTCTCTTATCCGTCCTTACCCTGTAATACTTTCTAATACGAAGAGGTTCCCCCACAGTAAACTCAAAATTCAATTAATTTCATGTTATTTCTTTTTATTCTTAAAATCTCACAACTGTCTGACTATTCCCGCGAAAAACGGTTGATTTTTGTAATTTTCTCTAATTTCTATATTTGGCCGTTTAGGCTGAGCCCTAACCCTTGATAAAAGGAAGTGATGAAAGGGGGTTATATCCTTTCTCCTTCGCTGCGTCGTTCCTAGGTAGGAGCCTGGCTCATCAAATTTTAAATTCGCAATCTTTCAAATCTGTCTTTCCGTGCCGGTTTTTACAGCCTATAGCCTATACTGTAGACTAATTTTCACCAGTCTTTTCGGAAACTCTCGTTCTTTTGCTACCAGTGCTGCTGATAGCTCCTTACTCGTTGCCACCAGTATTAGCGTGGTAAAGTCGTCTGCTACTATTCTCTTTCTACCACAAATAATATAATATCAGCCCTTCTGTAGGCTCCCGAACTCCACCTAGGCCAAAAAGTCAAAGATTATAAAGACAAGATTTCTTACTGTATTCGCTTTCACGTATTTACCAGAACTCAAAAACTGAACTGAAATGAAAAACTCTTACAATTAGTGAAGAAACTTTTCGACACGCCTCCGTGCACGCACCTCTGACCAAAGGCGAGAAATGGCCGAATCAAATTAAATTACCCAGGATCCTTTGAAGCTTTTCGGGCAATTTTTTGCCCGAAGATTTTCACCTATTTTTACTTTCTTTTTAGTTTGGTGCATGCTATCACCAAAAAATGCATATGAAGTCCTGTTTTTTAAAAAAATTGGAATTCCTAATTGAAGAAATTGAAACATGGTTATGAGGGTTTCCACTTGCTGACCCAAATAATCATATTTCACTGTCACTATACTATGGTATTTTAAAACCTTTCAGATCAGAAGAGTTTTCTCGTGACAATTTTCTGTATAGAACAGATGTTTTGTAGTTCTTAGAGTGGTCAGAGAAATTATATAAATTTCAACCAAACAGTTAGTGGTAATGAAATGTAAGTAAGGAGACACCCGACTCAATAGTAACCGAAACTCTAAAAAACGGAACTTTGATACCAGAAGATACACCAAATGAATGGAATTTTTATGCTGATTTCAAATATAAGTTTTATCAAGTTCAGTCAAACTTATCGAAAGTTACGAGCCTGAAAAAATTGCCTTATTTTCGAAAAAAAGGGGGAGGCATCCCCTAAAAGTGATAGAATCTTAATGAAAATCAAACCATCATATTCAGTGTATAAGAGAACCCTACTGTAGAGGTTTCAAGCTCCTATCTGCAAAAATGTGGAGTTTTGCTTTTTTTTGCCAGACGAAATATCGCAGATGCGCGTTTATTTGTTCTTTTTCCCCAGGGGTGATTGTATCGATCCATTCAGTGGCGGATCCAGGGGGCGCCCCCCTAGCGTAATCTAAAGTTGTGTAATTTACTTAATTAACTCAAGTTTGCGTTAACTAAACTTGCTCCTAACGCAAGTTTATCGGATCAATCTATTTTGCGCTCCTCCAATTTGTTTTTCGGCTCAACCTATTTTGCGCCCCCCTCCAAAAAATCCTGGATCCGCCCCTGGATCCAGTGGTCATAAAATATCGTGAGAGGGCTCATTAGGACGGAAATTAAAAGTTCTAGTACCCTTTTTAAGTGACTAAAAAATAGGAGGGTAACTTGGCCCCCTCCCACGCTCATTTCTTTCCCAAAGTCACCCGATCAAAATATTGAGAATGCTATTTTGTCCAGCATACTTCAAAATCTAATAAATATGTCTTTGAGGATGACTTAATCCCCCACAGTCCCCAGGGGAAGGGCTGCAAGTTATGAACTTTGCCCATTGTTTACATATAGTATTTGTTATTTGGAAGTATGCAGACGTTTTCAAGAGGGATTTTTGTGGGGGTCGGAGGAGGGGGTTATGTGGGAGGATCTTTCCATGAAGGATATTTTCATGGGGGGAAGGGATATTTCTATGAGGGGGGGCAGTGGATTTCGCAGCATTATTTAAAAAAAAGATCAGAAATTAAATAAAAAAAGTCTTTTTCAACTGAAAGTAAGGAGCGACATTGAAACTTAAAATGAACGGAAAGTATTACGTATATGAGGGGTTTTCCTCCTAGTCAATACCTCGCTCTTTACGCTAAACTTTTTTTAGTACTTTCAAAAAGTTATCTATTCTAATTAAACGGCCTTTGTGATTCAGGGGTCATTCTTAAAGAATTGGAACAAAATTTGAACTTTAACGTAAAGAGCGAGGTATTGACTAGGGGGAGAACCCCTCATATACGTAATAAAAATATATGAATACAGAAGTTCGTTACCTAAGTTTATTCGCGAGTTACATCAGATCAAAATTTAGAGAAAGCCATTTAACCAAAAAAATAAGCAATTTGTTTTAATTATTCATGTACGGTGAGCCATAATCAAAGCTCAATTAATTGAAAAACGTTCAGAAATTGAATAAAAAACAAGTTTTTTTAGCTGAAAGTAAGGAGCAACATTAAAACTTAAAACGAACAGAAATTATTCCGTATATGAAAGGGGCTGTCCCCTCCTCAACGCCTCGCTCTTTATGATAAAGTTTTTTCATTTTCTTAAAAAATAAAATTGTGAGACAGAGTCAAACCTTAGCGTAAAGAGCGAGGTGTTGAGGAGGGGACAGTCCCTTTTATATCAAGAATAATTTATGTTAGTTTTAAGTTTAAATGTCGTTCCTTGCTTTCAGTTAAAAAAAACTTGTTTTTTATTTAATATTAATACATAAAAAGCCAAAAATGTTAGAAACTTATGTTGATTGAAGGTCAATGTGCCAAGTCTAAAATATCAACTAAGGCAATTCGATAAAATAAAATATCAAAGAGCAATTCGATAAGGCAGTAAATGAGCTATTCCGTAAATTCAATCAATATGCCAAGCCTAATGTTAACTAATGTATTAAATGAGCAATTCAATTTTGAAATTGATGTAATCGATTAAGAATTGAGAATAACAGTGGCAAAGGATGCTTTATCAGTTTTTTTTGCAATCATCTGTTTTTTTTACTTCTTTTTCTTTGGTCAGTTAGTCTTTATTGGGGGAGAAATGCATTAAGAGCAGACAAGTTTAAACGACAAGGAAGTCCTTCGACGCTAGAATTCATAAGCGATATTAGCCTATATATTTTCAGCCTTAATAGCTTCAAATTCCTACTCCTTTTTTTTACAACGAAAATGCTAAGGAAAGAAAAGGAATAGAATATGTGTTCTCAAATGCAATAGCAATTAAATACTAGGATAAACAACAAAGAGATCAAATTTTCTTTTTTATTGATGTCTAGACTTTTATAAGGAGTTGCTATTCTTTAAAATTGTGCTGAGTGTAATTGAACTGCGAAAAAGGTAGCTTTAATCTCCCAAACCCACGCCAAAACTAAGTTCAAAAGTCAAGACTGAATTCCCTAAACATATGCAATTCCCTAAACGGTTTCAATTCCCTAAACGTATTCATCACTCCTAGTTTCAAATTGTCTATTTAATTGCAAATACTTTGGATGTTAATACCTCATGCATGCTTTAAAAGTTTCAAATGAGTAAGAGATATTCCACATTTATATTCCCTTAAATAGAACTGATTGAAAGTGCTCTGACTGTCTATGATATTGTTTGAATATCACCATTTAAAAATGAAAACAAAAATTAGTTGACATTTTAGCTTGATTAAAAGTCATTGAATTATTTTTGTCTTTGCACAAGTTTAATGCTGGTACAAAAACTGCTGAGCCTTTTGTGCCTTTTAGAATATCAAATAAAACCAAAAGTATATGCCCTTGAGAGTTTTGGATACTTTCGTGACTATTCTAAATGATTAGTCACGATTAAGGGTTACTCAGGGCTAGCTAAAACATAAAAAAGTGTTGCTTAAGAGTCGTTCAGACGCAAATTCAATTAAACAAATTTAAAAGGGAGCACTTGGGCTTTTTATTGCCATCATCTGGCATGAAAAGTCTAGGTCTAATTTGCTACACAAAACACAAATAGTTAATAAGGAATTTTCTACGGACAGTAAATAAAATACAATCTAAGGAAATATTTCGGCTAAATGACTAATAGCCGTCTTCAGTGCAAATACTAAAAATAAACGAAAAACAATAAAAATCTACCTCACTAAACAACTCTTTGATAAAATACCACTGGACCGAACCCCCCCCCCCCAAAAAAAAAATAATATAAGAGTTTGGACGTATCTTTACTTTTAATATTTCGTAAAGATTCAACCAAGTAAATAAATATTTTACAATATATTAGTTTATCAATGTGTTTCAGCACGTACATTTCACTTTGAATGTTTAGGGGGTAGAGAATCTTTGGAAGCCGTCAAACCGGCTTCCAAAAAAGAGTTTGTGATTGTGTATTAGTTTTTCCCGTTTTCGTTACTCACCTTAATTTTTTATAATTCAAGCGTAGAAAAAATTAAGCGTCAATTAACCGCCATGGTACTCAAAACCTACAAAAAGGAACGTGCAATATGGTTACTCAGAGGACAAAAGCTACCCTCTTACTGCGGGAACAAAATTTTATTTGGATTATTTCTTTTTGAAAAGTAAATACACAAAGCAAACTCTTTCGAAGTACTGTTTTGCAAAAGTCAACCTTTATTGTGAAGAGTGGAGCTTGAAGGGGTGGTGGCACCTCTCGTTTTCGGGATACCTCATGGTGTTGCGTTAAAATAAACATAACTTATATATAAAAAACAAATTTAATACCAATAAAGGAAAAGAGTAACAATGAAACTTGAAACACAAACAACAATCCTGCATATGAGGGGAACTGCCGCCTCCCCAAAGGTCCCTGTTCTTTCAAACAGTTCGTGGTAACAAACTGTAAGTAAGGAGCGACCCGGCTCAATGGTAACCAAAACTCTAGAAAACGGTATTTTGATACAAATAGATACATCAGAAGAATCAAATTTTAATGCTGATTTCAAATATATAAATTTAATCAAGTTTGATCTTTCTTATCAAAAGTGACGCACCTGAGAAAATTTGGCTGATTTTCGAAAAAAGGGAGAAATACCCCCTAAAAATTATAGAGCCTTAACGAAAATCAAACCATCATATTCCGCGTATCAGAAAACCCTACTGTAGAGGTTTTGAGCTCCCATCTACAAAAATGTGGAATTTTGCATTTTTTTGCCAGAAGAAAGATCACGGATGCGTGTTTGTTTGTTTTTTTTTTCCCAGGGGTGATCATATCGACCCCGTTGTCCTAGAATATCGTAGGAGGGCTCAATTGAACGGAAATTAAAAGTTCTAGTGCCCTTTTTAAGTGACCAAAAAATTGGAGGGTCACTAGGCCCCCTCCCACGCTCATTTTTTTCCCAAAGTCACCTGATCAAAATTTTTAGATAGCCATTTTGTTCAGCATGTTCGAAAATATTATAAGTATGTCTTTTAGGATGATTTAATCCCCCGAGGTTCCCGGGGGGAGGGCTGAAAGTTATGAACTTTACCCAATGTTAACATATAGTATTGGTTATTTGGAAGTATACAGACATTTTCAGGGGAGATTTTTCCTGGTAGTGGGGGGGGGGGGTTGGTGGGTCGGGGGTTATGTGGGAGGATCTTTCCATGAAGGAAGTTTTCATGGGGGAAGGGAAATTGCTATGAAGGGGACGCCGGACTTCTCAGCATTATTTTAAAAAAGATCAGAAATTAAATATAAAAAAAACAAGTATTTCAACTGCAACAGCAGCAACATCGAAACTTTAAACGAACAGAAAATATTACATATATGATAGGGTTCACCCCGTAGTCAATGCCTCGCTCTTAAAGCCAAAGATTTTTTAGCACTTTCATAAGACCTATTTATTCTAATTAACGGCCTTTGTGATTAAGCGGTCACTTTTAAAGAATTGGAACAAAATTCGAACTTTCGCTTAAAGAGCAAGGTATTGACTAGGGGGTTGAACCCCATAATAAACGTATTAAAAATATATGAATATAGAATTTCGTTACGTAAGTTAATTCGTAAGTTACGTATATTTATTACTAATAAAAACGTTCGTAAATAAAATTAAACAAGTTTCGAGAAAGCCATTTAATTAAATAAAAGTAAATTAATATGAAAATTTTGTTTTAATTATTCATGTACGGTGAGCCAAGATCAAAACCTGCATTTATTCAAAAACGTTCAAAAATTAAATAAAAAAACAAGTTTTTTAAACTGAAAGTAAGGAGCGAAATTAAAACTTAAAACGAGCAGAAATTATTCCGTATATGAAGGGAGCTGTCCCCTCCTCAACGCCTCGCTCTTGCTAAAGTTTGACTCTGTCTCACAACTTTATTTTTTAAAGCAATCAAAAACTTTAGCGTAAAGAGCGAGGCGTTGAGGAGTGGACAGGCCCTTTTATATACGGAATAATTTCTGTTCGTTTTAAGTTTTAATGTCGCTCCTTACTTTCAGTTTAAAAAACTTGTTTTTTTTTATTTAATACAGTAAAGTTCGACTTCTTTTTCGAATTCTTGAAAATAAACACGAAATAAGGGTAATGGGGTGACAAGAATGGATGAGAAAAAATTATAATGTCTCAAGCATGGAAGGTAAACGAGAAAACGAGAAGTGAAGACGAGATAGAAATGGAACTTTCAGCGTAAATCAGATACAAGGATAATCTGCAGCATTATCAAACAGTTCGTGGTAACGAACTGTAAGTAAGGAGCGGCCCAGCTCGATAGTAACCAAAACTCTAAAAAACGGAATTTTGATACCAATAGATACATAAAAAGAATCAGATTTTTATGCTTATTTCAAATATATATCTAGTTTTATCAAGTTTAGTCTTACTCATCAAAAGTTATGCGCCTGGAACAATTTGCCTTATATTCAAACAAAAAGAGGAAACACCCCCCTAAAAGGCTTAATAGTAAGTTTGACTCTGTTTCACAACTTTATTTTTTTAAACAATAAAAAACTTTAGCGTAAAGAGCCAGGCGTTGAGTTGAGGAGCGTTGTAAGCTGATGTAAACGTTGAGGAGGGGACAGACCCTTTCATATACGTAATAATTTCTGTTCGTTTTAAGTTTTAACGTCGCTCCTTACTTTCAGTTAAAAAAACTGTTTTTTTTTTATTTTGATGTAAGAATCAGTTATTGAGTATTTACTTATGGGATACATCTATTTTCCGTTGATGCAAACAATTTATTTCGCATTTTATTAAGCTTTTTTAATTATAAATAGATTTTTACTTCTTGATATTGAATGCCATGATCCGAAGGTAAATTTATCTATTTACACAAATACTGCCAGAAATGGGAATCACTTAAAATAAATAGCTACGTTTTAGCTTTTAGTTTGGCTTTCATCCAAAGAAATTTCATTCTTTCGGACAAGACAGTTGATAGAGAAAGCTCTGTTTTCCCAAGTTCCGAATTGTATCTTAGTAAAATTATATCACCAAAGCCAGAAACATATTTTATATCCGAAACAACATTGCAAATGGAAATTTATAATCCTAAGTTTAAAAGACAACAGTTCACGGAAACGAACTATAAGCATCGAGTGGCTTGTGCAAATTGTAACGAAAACCCTAAAATGAAGAGGTTATTTAAGGTTACTCATCACAAGCTTACGATCCTGAGAAAACTTGCCTGATTTTCAAAAAAGGGGGACAACAACCATAAAAGAGCGAGTTATTATGATGGAAAAAAATCACCATCAGATTAAGCGTATCAGATAACACTGTTGCAGAGGTTTCAAGCCCCTATCTACAAAAATGCAAAATTTTGTACAATTTATTTCGAGTAAGACGAAAATTTTGATACTGTCAATCGATTTAAAATTATCGAAAAACTGTATATACAGCTTCTCACATTCAAATACAGTAACACCATGCCGTGGTACATTTGTTCCTAAAGATGCACGTAGTCTATACGAGACAAAACAAACGGCTAATATTCATATGAACGTTTATTTAACTAAATGCATTCATTTGCGCCAGGATAAAATTATGAGCTGGGGCGTATATTTACGCATCAGCGATTATGGAGGAGGGCCGCTGGATCTTTTTGTTGGTGGGAAGAGTACTCTTGAAGTTTCAAAAGCGTATTTTTATGCCCAAGCCTTCCAACTCTTCATGAGCCTTCAGATAACTATTAGGAGGTTCGGGGTGAGGACGTGGTAGAAATTAATCTCTGATCCCCTTGATTCCTAGGGATACTTTTGGGCGACACCCTTAATACGGGTACTGCGAGGTGATAGCACCCGCTTGTTGCAGACGATCTTTTGATGTGTAACATAAAAGATTATATTTGCGGACTAATCGGAAAAAAGGTGGAGACGCAGAGTGCCGCCAATGCATGCCGAAAGGAAATTTCCCGTTGTGGCAAGTGCCATCAGAAGATTTGTTTTCACTGATATTAAAATGGCAATATTTTTCATTTTCCTATTTATATACCAATGTCTTCTAACTTCCCAGGGTATTGCCCCCCCCCCCTGGCCGCTACTGCAAGCATTCATGGGTAATATCTCTATGAAAAAGATTTGCTCCAAGAAATCACCTAAAAACTGTGGAATTGATGACGCTGTAATTACGTTTGATATTTCAGACCCTCCCTTCCTAATAAATATTTAAAAGGGGATATTTTTTCTAAGATTATCCCCATTTTAGAAGAACTGTTATACAAATGTTAAACTCGAACTTAAAAACGGGACTTTGATGGAGGGAATAGTAGCTTCCTTCAAATTTAAAAGAGTATTTGATGAAGAAGCTTATAGTTATAAATTGCAAGTAAAGAGCAACTCTTGTCAATAGAAACCAAAACTTGAAACCAAAAAAAAATAAGTTTTGATTGAAGTAAATGTAAAAATAAAGTCTATTATTCAGGCTGATTTTAAACATACAAAATGTTCTAATTTTATTTTGCTTATCGTTGCTATTAGCATATGAGAAATTTGCATATTTTAGAAACAGGAACTAAAATCCCCCAAAAGAGGGATGCGGTACTCATAGAAATTATGTTGTGAAATTCAACATGGTTTATAGCCTTAATGCCACTATCTAAGACCGTGAAATTTCTCATTTTCCTACCATAGGTTCGATACCACCAACCCTGGGAAAATACATGTTCCTTTGGTTTAGCATTGGGGTATGCTTAAAAGTTGAAACTAATAGAGTCATAGGTGCGAAGATGACCTTAAACCTTTACCTAACTTTACTCCTCGACTGTGTTCTGTATAATACACAAGTACCATTTGAGGAGTGTTTTCAATATAAAATATGCTTTAGCATTGTAGTATACTAAAAAGTTGAACTAATAAAGATGTAGATGCCAAGAAAAGAATTTTAATACAGAAATTCAGAACAATCCTTAGAAATCAACTAGTGAGATGATTACAGGTTTGAACCATCAAGGACCACAACCATCAACGACCCTAACCACCAAGGACCTAAACATCTACGGGCCCCCTACCCGAACCTCCAAGGGGCCCCCTACCCGAACCTCCAAGGGGCCCCCTCTATCCAAATTTTGGGCCCCCTCCTCCAATTTTTTTATACTTTTTCTCGTTTTTTTTAAACTTTTTTGTTATTTTTTTTAACATGGTTTTTTTTTAAACTTTTTTTTACATCTCTTAGAATGACATGAAACATACTTAAAACATAAAAAATTCACATTTAATATTTACCAAATTCAAAATGAGAATGATATAGATATTTAGTTGTGACTTTTACTATTAGAAAAATAATGTTTGTAGTAGCACTTTTTTTTGTACTGAGTTTTTTTGGACTTAGAAATTATTCAACTTTTTTTTCTTCTTTTTTTTTACTTAACACACTCAAATTTCTCTAAGGAGTAATTGGTGTTTACTTAATAGCGACAAATTTCTTGTCATAGCACAAAGTTTTCCGTAAAGAGATGGCAAATTTCTCATAGAAGTAAAAATTTTTCGTTACTTCTAACAAGTTATCTGTTAGAAGTAACAAGTTTTCTGTCAATGATACTATATTTTTCTTACAAGTAACAATCTTTTCGTTATGATAACAAGTTTTTTGTCAGAAGTAGCAAGTTTTCTTTATCATTAACAAATTTTCTGCATCGAAGAAACAACTTGTTCCTTAGTACTAATAAACTTTTACATAACACACTTAAATTTCCCTTTGAAGTAACAGTTTTTTTTCTTAGCAGTAACAAATGTCTCCTAGTAGCACCAAGTTTTCCATCAAAGATAACAAATTTCTCTTAGAAGTAACAATTTTTGTCAATGATAACAGCTTTTCGGTTAGAAGTAGAAGGTTTTCTCTCAAAGATACTAAATTTTTCATAGAAGTAACAACTTTTTAATTTATGATAACAAGTTTTCTGTCAGAAGTAGCAAGTTTTCCTTAACACTAGAGAATTTTCTCATCAGAGTAATAACTTTTTCCTTAATACTAACAAACTTTTGCTTAACGCACTCAAATTTCTCTTGGAAGCATTAGGTATTTTCTTAACAGTAACAAATTTTTTCTAATAGCACCAAGTTTTCTGTCAAAGATAACAAATTTCTCATAGAAGTAACCATTTTTCATCACTGATAACATGTTATCTGTTAGAAGTAACAAGTTTTCTGTCAATGATACCATATTTTTCTCACAACTAAAGATTTTTTCGTTATGATAACAAGTTTTTTGTCAGAAGTAGCAAGTTTTCCTCATCATTAACAAATTTTCTCCATCGAAGTAACAACTTATTCCTTAATACTAATAAACTTTTACTTGACACACTTTAATTTCTATTAGACGTACCAGTTTTTTTTCTTGGCAGTAATAAATTTCTTCTAATGGCACCAAGTTTTCAATCAAAGATAACAAATTTCTCTTAAAAGTGACAATTTTTTCGTTTATGATAACAAGTTTTCTGTCAGAAGTAGCAAGTTTTCCTTAACACTAACAAAACTTCTCATCGGAGTAACAACTTTTTCCTTTATACTAATAAACTCTAACTTAAAACACTTAAATTTTTCCTGAAAGTAATTGGCGTTTACTTAATAGCGTTAAATTTCGTGTCCTAGGACATATCTGGCCGTAAAGAGAAGACAAATTTTTTTCATAGTAATAAAAGTTTTTTATCACTTCTAACAAGTTATCTGTAGGAAGTAACAAGTTTTCTGTAAATGATACCTTATTTTTCTTACGAGTAACAATTTTTTCGTTATGATAACAAGTTTTCTGTCAGAAGTAGTAAGTTTTCATTACCAATAACAAATTCTATCAGATTGAATAATTCTTTATCAATGTCTTTTGACAGATATGTTTGATAACAACGACTAACTCTAATTGGCATATTGCGAAAATTCTTTAATCACTTCCTTCGCTGGCTACGTCAGATATAGTTCATAAACTACAAGCGTAAAAGTGAGTAAATCCCTCGTAATCTTACTGTGCACGATAGGTCACATATGATCTATACCATCATTGATTAGATAAAACACGTTCGGTCTAAATGTTATTTGACAGATAATTTTTATAATAAGGACAAAATATAAGTATCACAGTGAAGACATTCTTTATTAACATTCTTTATCGATATCATTTGTCGGATACGTCGGATAACATTGACAAAAGCTATGTATTAAAATGAATAAATTCTTTATCAACCTCCTTTGTCGAATAGGTCGGGATAAAATTGATAAAATCTAAGTATCAGAGCGAATAGATTCTTTATCAACATCTTTTGTCGGAAATGTCAGTTCTGACAAAAGAACTGACATTCCTCGTAAGTCCTGTCAGTCCTCGTAAGTTCTTGCGTATATATACTATATCCACACTTGTCTTCAAATTCTCAGATTTCAATATAAAACACATAACTCATATACACATTTATGTCTTACCCCTTTAGAAGATAAATAGTCCATTCCATTTGCAATTTGCAGACCAAATGACATTAAATCTTGAGAAGTAAGGTGACTGCTTGTACCATGAAGGTTTCCATAGTAATGCTCAGCTCTTGATTTTCTCAAATATGTTTGCAGCTTACCACCAGATACGTACTCGAGGATCACAAGTACCGGGTCTGCAAAAATCTTACATTTATTGCATTAAAATTTTCGACGAATTTTGAGGGACATAAAATTTTTAAAAGTACAGAAAAAGACACATCACAGGTTTTTTTAATATAGAAATTCTTTTCTTCACAAAATGATATGATTTTCAATGGGTAACTCGGGTTTTTCTGAAGTCAAAATTTATCTTTTTTAAAACGCCATGTGTTTATTAGAAAAAAAAGTATTCTAAGCTTAACAAAAATTTAAGTTTGCATGATAGTATTTATGCTTGCACACAAGAGAACGGGGCCTCTCCCTTAAATTGTGCAAAATACAAAAAATATATGAAGAGGCTTATTTTAGAAGGGCCCAAATTTAGTAAGAAGAAGAAAAGAGTCAATTCTACCGGAAAGATAGAATCCCGTGGATGATGGTCAATACCTTTTTCAGTGCAGCATCCTAGAAGGGAGACAACATTTTGATGTGGTTCCAAAAGCTTCATAACTTCCAGTTCTTTCAACAGTTCTGACCTTTCCTTAGCACTGGCCACTTCTTTGAGAGTCTTAACAGCCACTATCGTTGGCTCTTCTTTACCTGAAATAAATTATTCTTTAGGTCTTTCTCCGTGTAATTTTTTATTTGATTAATTATACAGTAATGCATGTACTGCAAACAGCCTTCTCTGCCCTAGGAATCAAACAGCTTGTGACAACGAAGTATAGGTAAAGAGCGAGTCGTGCTTAATAACCTAACTAAAAAAAGTTTGATAACACTACACATAAAAAAATATGATAAAAGTTACACTATCAAATTCAGCACATAATAATAATCTGTATAGACATAGACATAGACATTTTTATTTTACAAAAAAAACATTCAACAAACATCAGAATTAACTAGACAACCACATTAAGATTAAAAAAAATCCTGTTGGTGGCTGTATCTTCTAACCGCCCTTTAATCAAAAATAAATAAAAACAATAATAATTATTAATAAATTCTTATTTTTTCAAAAAAAAGAAGAAGGTAAGAAAAAAAGTCAAGAAAACAATTTACATTGTCACACTCTAACCATCCTCCCCCCCCCCTTCCTCTCCCCTCCACCTTTCCATCTTCCTCCTCCCAATCTCCAAAAATTATTCTCCTTTTTCAAAAACAAAATTCTTTAACTTTTTCTTAAATGAAACTAAGTTATCTGCCGCTCTAATACTATCCTGGAGACCATTCCATACCGAAACACCTATGCTCCGTAAAGCAAAACTTGACGTTGTTGAATGTCGGATCTCACTGACAAAATGGTCAACATTTCGTGTAGAATATTCATGGTAGAGAGAATAACAGGAAAATACATTCCAAAACTACTCAGGAGATAACATATTCAGACACTGATAGACAAACACTGATAACTGATAATGACGCTGCTGCCCGACATTCAGAATGCCAAATTTTTTGTAAGATTGCGCAGTGCTTTCACAATGGCACATCTCTCCGAGTACTCTGATTGCTTTATTCTGAACAATTTGTATCCTTTTATAGTTGCCGATGAAATTACTGGCCCATACGGAGCATCCGTACCCAATATAAGGGTCTACAGTAGCGCTGTAAATGAGCTTGAGGGTTGACAGAGGAAAGGTATGCTTCAGTTTTCTCAGTATCCCGAGTCCTCTGGCTACTTTAGCTGATACTATCTCGCTTTAAAAAGCATTTTAAAGCCATATTCAAAAAGACAAATACTAAAGAAAAATTACAATCCATTTGACACCCTTCCCTTCAATACGAAATTTCCTACTGCCACAATATAACGGGGAGACCTAGACCTCATTAACCCACGAAGCAGCCTATCTTCTCCATCCTGGACAATTGATCCCCTTAAATGAGAAAGCTGCTTACACTGAAGGAGAAAATGATTATCCTCCTAATGATGATATTACACATAAGATAACCTTATAGTACGGGATATTTCTCTTTTGTATTTTTTTTTATCACCAGGGGTGATTGAATTAAACAAATGGTTCTAAAAATTCAGAAAAAGCCTCAATCGAGTGGAAAGTAAAAATTTCAGTGTCCTGTTTAGATAACAACATAGACTGTGCGTTAGTCAAGGGGTCTTTTATTCTGTGGCACCAAACAACAATGTTGTCCCATAGAAGGAAAAAAGGCTTTTGACTGAAAATTCTGAGATAGCCTATCAATTTAAAATGACAAAAAAAATATATATATATATATTGAGCATTCCGGTTTCACAAGCAATGCCTCGTGGTGATACATTGCCTCTTAAAGATACCCGTAGTCCATACAATATAGACGGTTAATATAGACATTTGTTTTAAAGCTTCATTAAACTAAGTTGATTCATTTTAGGTTTAATACAAATTTGTACAGTGTATAATTGCACATCAGCTATTATGGAAGGGCACCGTCGGATCTTTGCGCAAGTCTGACAGGGGGATAGTGTGACTGAAGCTTCTAAAAGTGCTTTTTTATCCCTATTTTTCTAACTCTATGACATTTCGGATAAATATAGGACTAGTTTTTTGCGGGGTGGGGGGGAGATCGAAATTAATCTCTAAACGCTGTACATGCACGTGAAAAGTGTTTGGACTAAACCTGTAATATGGGTGCTGTGTGGTGATGGATCTTCTCTTATTACAAAAAAAAATCCTGTAGAACATAAGAGACCAATTTCTTGTACTTAGCGGCACTAATGATGGAGAGGAGGGAGGGGGCTTCACGAGCATCACCATAAAAAAAACTTCGTAAACGATGACCCTGGAATCGTCTGCTATCCTCCCCCTCCAAATACCTGTTTGGAGGGGTGTAATTTATAGGGACGATTACATAAACGATTTAAAGCCAAAATCGTCTACCATGACGAAACAAAGAAAAAATGTTGAAAAACAACGAGTCTATGGCCAGCAGAAATAACAGCAGTCAAGCGAATATTCCGCCTGTAACCAAAAAGATGTCCTCAGCCTCCAGAACGAAATAATGTAAAACATAACAACTTAAAAAGGAAAAGGAAAACAAATAAGTAAAAACCATATTATTTCAATGTATCACAAAAGGGCCTCAGTCAATTGTAAATTTTTTCTATTTTCGTGGTTTGGTCATGGGTCAGTAAGTGTAATCTTCTTTGATTTTTTTTTTTCTACTTTATAGTGCAAACTTATAAAGGAGGCTTACCTTTTCATACATCTTACTTTTTCAGGTTAGCAAATAAGAGTAATGCAGTTGCTCTTAAGTAATCTTCTCTTTCTTCCTTATATTTCTTAATCTTTAATCACGTTTCCTATGCTTTTTTAACAATCCTTTCTATCTTTTTTTATTTTCATGTAATCTTCCCCTTATTGTTTGTCCAACGATTACAATGCTTGGAAAGATAAAAGTTCATCTATCTTCGAAGCTTTCCAATTAGATACTGAGTTCATTTCCAAGAAAAAGGTCGATGCGAATTAGGATGCTTAACGTAAATTTCAACGGCTCGTGTTGAAACTAATCTTCCTGATTAGAAAGTCTTCTTTCTTTTCAGTAATTTTTCATGGTCATTTCGGCAGATGATCCCTCCCTAGTCAACATAAAGAATGTCTTAATGCAAAAGCTACCAGTGATGACCTTGGAGCTTCCACGCACTTCCCTCTTAAATTCGTTTTAAAATATAATATTCTGCCTTTTTTGTCCTACATTTCATTTAGTTTTTAAGGACATAAAATGTTGGTTTTGGCGATTTTGACATAAAATCTGCTACGCTTTCCCTCGGCTTTATTTCTTAAAAGCAAATTATTATCTCTTAAGAGTTTTCTTCTTAAAAAAGGTTTCTCGGTGACTTTTGTGTGACTTTCTGTTTAAAAAGCTGCTACTTACTCATTATTATCAACTTAATACAACATATATAATATATATATATATATATATATATATATATATATATATATATATATATATATATATATATATATATATATATATATATATATATATATATATATATATATATATATATATATATATATATATATATATATATTCCCAACCTCAGAAGTCTAATTTCCTCTGAAATCTCCTGTCACTACGCCTGAGTAATTTTATACATATATTAAACAAAAAAAAGTTGTTTTTAGCTGAAAGTAAGGAGCGACATTAAAACTTAAAACGAACAGAAATTATTCCGTATATGAAAGGGACGGTCCCCACGCCTCGCCTTTACGGTAAAGTTTTTTATTGTTTTAAAAAATAAAGTTGTGAGAAAGAGTCAAACTTTAGCGTAAAGAGCGAGGCGTTGAAGAGGGGACCACCCCTTTCATATACGGAATAATTTCAGTTCGTTTTAAGTTTTAATGTCACTCCTTACTTTTAGTTAATTTCTTTTTTATCTATTTAATTTCTGAACGTTTTTTAATTAATGCGGCTTTGATTTTGGCTCACCGTACATGAATAATTAAAACGAAATTTACATATAATTTTACTTTTTTTGGCTAAATGGCTTTCTCGAAATTTTGTTCTGACGTAACTTACGAATTAACTTACGTAACGAAACTTCTTTATTCGTATGCGTAAAGACCGGTTAATTAGAATAGATATGCTATTTTGAAAGTACTAAAAAAACTTTAGCGTAAAGAGCGAGGTATTGACTAGGGGTCGAACCCCCTCATATAAGTAATAATTTCTGTTCGTTTTAAGTTTTAATGTTGCTCCTTACTTTCAATCGAAAAACTTGTTGTTTTTTATGTAATTTCTGATCGTTTTTTAAATAATGCTGAGAAATTCGGCACCCCCTTCATAGAAATGTCCCTTCCCCCAAGGAAACATTCTCCATAGAAAGAGCTTCCCCTTAACCCCTCCTCCGACCCTCCTCCCCCCACCAAAAAAATCCCTCCTGAAAATATCTGTATACTTCCATTATCCAATGCTATATGTGAACAATAGGCAAAGTTCATAACTTGCAGCCCTTCCCTCGGCAACTGTGGGGGATTAAGTTATCCCCTCAAAGATATATTTCTTGGGTGTTTGACTATGCTGAACAAAATGGCTATCTCAAAATTTTTATTATGTGACTTCGGGTGAAAAATGAGCGTGGGAGGGGGCCAAGTTGACCTCCAGTTTTTTTGGTCACTTAAAAAGGGCACTAGAACTTTTAATTTCTGTTTGAATGAGTCCTCTCATGATATTCTAGGACTACTGGATCGATACGATCACCTCTGCGAAAAAAAATAAAAAAATACACTCGCATCCGTGATCTTTCTTCTGGCAAAAAATACAAAATTCCACATTTTTGCAGATAGGAGCTTGAAGCATCTATAGTAGGGTTCTCTGATACGCTGAATCTGATGGAGTGATTTTCATTAAAGTTCTATTACTTTTAGGGGTTCTTTTTTCGAAAATAGGTAAATTTTCTCAGGCACGTAATTTTCGATGGATAGGGTTAAACTTGATGAAACCTACATGTTTAGAATCAGAATAAAAGTCTAATTCTTTCGATGTATTTATTGGTATCAAAACCCCGTTTTTTAGAGTTTCGGTTACTATTGAGCCGGGTCGCTCTTTACTTACAATTTGTTGCCACGAAGTGTTTGATGTATCATTCTGTGTCATTATATATATATATATATATATATATATATATATATATATATATATATATATATATATATATATATATATATATATATATATATATATATATATATATATATATATATATATATATATATATATATATATATATATATATATATATATATATATATATATATATATATATATATATATATATATATATATATATATATATATATATATATATATATATATATATATATATATATATATATATATATATATATATATATATATATATATCCTACGAAGTTCCTACGATAACTCCTTCGATACAAAGTGCCCTGGTCTAAACAACAACAACAACAAAAAAATAATACATTATACCCACATCGATCTTTACTATAAAAAAAGTCAAGTCCTTCAATTACTTTCGACTATTAAAAAGGGCACTAAGCCTTTCGATTTCAAATCGAATGAGCCCTTTTTGAGTTTCTACGACATCACTTCCTATAAACACCTTATATGCCCCCAGGGCATAAATAACAACTCTTACCCTAAGGGCTGTGAGGGTGGTTATCATCCTCTAAGACCTAATTTCCACAAAATTTCAACTACGTTAAACAAAATGGCTATCTCAAAATTTTGATTGAATGTGTCTGGGAAAATGGTGGACGTGAAAAAGGGCACTAGCCCTCTAAATTTCCAATTGAATGAGCCCCTTTTGAAGTTTTTACGACAACTCTATCATTAAAAACCTTATATACCCCCTGGGCATAACTTACAACCTTCGCCCTGCCTTAAATACATAATTTCCAGAACTTTCAGCTACGTTGAATAAAATGGCTATCTCTAAACTTTGATTGAATATGTTTGGGGAAATGGAGGGCGTAAGAGGGGGGTTAATTACTCTCCACTCACTTTCGACTATTAAAAAGGCAATTTCAATTTCCAATCAAATGAGCCCCTTTGAATGTTTTACAACTATTTTCTATTTAAACCATATATGCCCCCATGGCATAACTTACAACCCTTGCACTGAAAGCTCTGATGGGGTTATGATCCTAAAAGACCTAATTTCCAGAACTTTCGAATACGTTGAACAAAATGGATATATCAAAATTTTGATTGGATGTTTTTTGGGAAATGGTGGGCGTGAGAGGGGGGTTAGTTGCCCTTCAATCACTTTCGACTATTAAAAGGGCAATAGCTACTTCAATTTTCAATTGAATGAGCCCTTTTGGATGTTTTTACAGCATCGCTTTCTATAAAAACCTTACATGCTCCCAGGGCATAATTTAAAACTCTTGCCCTGAGGGTTGTGGGGGGATGGGTTGTCATCCTTAAAGACCTAATTTCCAAAACTTTGAACTGCGTTAAATAAAATGACTATCTAAAAATTTTGATTGGATGTATTTGGAAAAAAGATGGGCGTGAGAGGGGGGATAGCTGCCCTCAAATCACTTTCGACTAATAGAAAGGGCACTAGCTTTTTGAATTTACAATCGAATGAGTCCTTTTTCAAGTTTCTACGACAAAGATTTCAATATAAACCTTATATGCCCCAGGGCATAACTTATAACCCTTGCCCTGAAAACTGTGGGGGGAGTGTCCTGCTCTAAGGTATAATTTCCTGAATTTAACTGCGTGGAACAAAATGGCTATTTTAACATTTTGATTGGTTCTGATTGGGGAAATGGTGGGCGAAGAAGGGGTATTAGGTACCTTCCAATCACTTTCGACTATTAAAAAGGCCATTAGCCATTTCAATTTGCAATCGAATGAGCTCTCTTTGAAGTTACTATGACGACGTGTTCAGAAAAAACACTATATGCCCCCAGGGCATAACTTACAACCCTTGCCCAGAGGGCTGTTGGGGAGTGTCCTTCTCAAAACATAATTTGTATCTAGAAATCAACAACAATGAACTAAATAGCCATCTAAAACTTTTAATTGGATGTGTTTGAGGAAAAGGTGCGCGAGAAAGGGGGGGCTAGTTGCCCACGAATCACTTTCGACTATTAAAAAGGGCACTAGACCTTTGAATTTCCAAACGAATGAGCCCTTTTTCAAGTTTCTACGATAAAGATTTCAACAAAAACTTATATGCCCCTAGAGCATAACTTATAACCCTTGCTCTGAAGACTAAGAGGGGAGTGCCCTGCTCAAAGGTATAATTTCCTGAACTTTAACTGCGTGGAACAACATGGCTATTTCAATATTTTGATTGGATGTGTTCGGGGAAATGGTGGGCGTGGAAGGGGTGTTAGTTGCCTTCCAGTTACTTTCGACTATTAAAAAGGGCACATGCCATTTCAATTTCTAATCGAATGATCCCTTTTTGAAGTTTCTACGACAATGCTTTCTATAAAAACTGTATATGCCCCCAGGGCATAACTTACAATCATTGTCCTGAGGGCTCTGAGGGGGTTGTCATCCTTAAAGACCTAATTTTCAGAACTTTAAACTACGTTGAACAAAATAGCTATTTCAAAATTTTCATTGGATGTGTTTGGGGAAATGGTGGGCGTGAGACGGGGGTTAGTTACCGTTTAATCACTTTCAACTATTAAAAGGGCATTAGCCCTTTGAATTTCCAATCGAATAAGCCTTTTTTGAAGTTTCTATGACAATGCCTTCTATAAAAAATCTTATATACCCCCAGGGCATAGCTTACAACCCTTGCCCCGAGGGTCGTGGGGGAGTGTCCTCCTCAAAAAGATATTTTCTATCTGGAAATCAAATACGCTTAACAAACTAGCTATCTCAAACTTTTGATTGGATTTGTTTGGGGGAATAATATGTGTGTGTGGGGGGGGGCTAGTTGCCCACCAATCACTTTCGACTATTAAAAAGGGTACTAGCCACTCCAATTTGCAATCGAATGAGCCTTTTTCGTACTTTCTACGACAACTCCTTCGATGCAAAGTGCCCGGGGATGGAGAAAAAAAAACACATTGTGCCCACATCGTTCTTTACTCCTGTGTAAAGAACTCCTGTCCTCCTCAAAAACATATTTTCTATCTGGAAATCAACTACGCTGAACAAAATGGCTATCTCAAAATTTTGATTGGATGGGCGTGGGGGGGGGGGGCTAGGTACCCTCCAATCACTTTCAACTATTAAAAAGGGTACTAGCCCTTTGAATTTCCAATCGAATGAGCCTGTTTTGAAGTTTCTACGACATTGTCTTCTATAAAAACCTTATCCTTGTCCTGAGGGTTGTGGGGGAGTGTCCTCCTAAAAAACATATTTTCTATCTGGAAATCAACTACGCTGAACAAAATGGCTATCTCAAAGTTTTGATTGTATGTGTTTGGGGTAATGCTGGGCGTGGGGGGGGGGCAGTTGCCCTCCAATCACTTTCGATTATTAAAAGGGGTATTAGCTCTTTGAATTTCCAATCGAATGAGCCTTTTTTGAAGTTTCTACGACAACGCCTTATATAAAAATTTTATATGCCCCCAGGACATAACTTAAAACCCTTGCCCTGAGGGTTGTGGGGGATTGTCCTTCTCAAAAACACATTTTCTATTTGGAAATCAACTACGCTGAACAAAATGGCTATCTCAAAATTTTGATTGGATGTGTTCGGGGGAATGATGGGCATGGGGGGGGGGGCTAGATGCCCGCCAATCACTTTTGAATATTGAAAAAGGCACTAGCCACTCTAATGTCAATTCAATTTAGCCCTTTTCGAAGTTTCTATGACAACTCTTTAGAAATAAAGTGCCCCGGTATGGAGAAAAAAACCAAAAACACATGGTGTCCACATCGTTCTTTACTTAGGCAGCACTCGCGCGCTGCCTATGATTGGTTCGGATACTGATAGGTTAGATAGGGTAGATAGGTAGTGTACTTTCATTAAAAAAAAAATTTTATTTAACTTTTGATCGTTTATCAAATCCTGTCAGGAATGCCAGTGAACCCCCACCCATGGCAAATATTTTTCCCAGGAATCTACCCCACCCCCAAAATGAAGTTTTCCCCATAGAAAATCCTCCCATGGGGAATTTCTTCTACGGAAAATCCCCACCCTCTCAAGGCAAAATCCCACAGACTAATCCATCCCTGCTGAAAATTTCCCCTGGACAATTTTCCTCGAACATCTGAACGTGTAAAAATGAGCTGCCAAAGAGAAAGTAAGACAAGTAAAAAGAATGTAAGACAAGTAAAAATAATTTTGTATAGGGATACTGGCACATCCCTCCAGTGCGAAATTTTCCCTGGAAATTTCCCCCGCAGAAATTTCCTTACCCACGGAAATTTTTCTCTTTGGAAATCACCCCCATTAAAAATTCTCCCTACCCCCAAAAATGCCTCTATACATCTCAATAAAGAAAAGTATATGTAAACAATGGGTAAATGTCATAACTTACAGCCCTTTCTCCAGTGACTTAGGGATTCGTGTCATCCCCAGAGGCATAATTATTGAACCTTTCAACTATGCTGAATAGAATGGCTATTAGATATTTCGACGAGATAATTTTGGAGAAGAAAGGGATAGAGGAGGAGGGTTCGTGGTCTTCCAGTTTCTGCCGCTTAAGAAGGGCAATAGAACTTTTGAATTTCTGTTTGAACTGTCATGGAAAGACAGTGCGGTCTTCAATATTACCTGTACAGTAGACTGGCAACTCTTATAGCTGCTTATGGTGCCTTGATTTTCGAGAAAAAAATCTTTATGACAGCTGTGCAGACCAAACTTCTTGCTACGGAGTCCTCAAATCCTTCATATCCTTCGTGTAAAAATACGCAATTAAAACATCAGAACGCAATTAGTATACCTAAAAGTCAGGGAGCAATTCACTGAAAATGTGATTAATATGATATCAGTAAGCTGCAGAAGATTTGACCAAGCAATAAAGACTGATCAATAGAGTTGATTAAGAATATGTTGAGTTTTAAAGTCAGCAGAAGGTTGCTAGTGTATTCAAAATTTGAAAAAATCAGGTTTTTTGGCTGTTAAAAACACCTTACGCAAAAACTTTCGACAACGATCATTCAGCCTGTGGTGATTTACGCCACTGATTATGATTACTATTGCTCTAATGTTGGGCCCATTGCTAAGGGCTTAAACTTGTAATTTAATTATTTCATTCATCTAAAGGAAACGGTCTAATATCCAAATATTTGGCAAATAATGGCATGTGCGAAACTGGAAAAATAGCCAATACTAGTTAGTATATACACTCAGGACCTAATACACATGACCTTGAAATAAATATTTTTTAAGTCTAAGTAAATTTACTACTACTATGAACAAAAACAAAAGACCGGTATGCTCTTCTTTTAATAATAACTGATATTTATTTCGTGCAATGCATTTATTAACAAACGAACTTTAAGAATAATAGCTCAGCTTGTGAGACTTCTCCATCGGAGTCTGAATTAGAATGGAGAAATTGTTAAAATTATAAAACTAGCAGAATTAATTATGGACCATAGAAAAAGTATTCAGACATTTCCCACCACAGCCAAAAAGTAAATCACAAGGTCTATATCCCGCATAAGAGCATTGTTTTTTGTACAGGGCTTTTTGGAGCAATACTCAGGTGCCATACAATCTGAGAATTTAAAGGAGGGCAAAACGCAGCAAATCGTACCATTTTGAAATATCCAGCCAATGTAGGGAATCTATGAACTGCTGTTTAGTTCTGTTCACTTGAAAAAAAAAAAAAAATCCAACTGAAGGTAAATGCGCTTACTTAAAAAACCGTTAGGTGGTTGCAAATACTTGAGAGCTCACATTTCCCAAGGTATGAATGTACTCTTAAGTCATCATACAGTCCAGTCATCATACAGTCCATCATACATCAGTCCAGTATTACATACTGGACCCTCTGGGGAAATTTGACCTGAAATTGAAGTTTGCTTGTATTCTTCCCCTCCCCCTTCAAGCACTCTTGACCAGACAAATTCATACCAAGCCATACGGCTTAGGATACTAAGCTAAATTTCCGAATACCAAGCATGGCTTGGAAGAATCTGAAGGTCTCAAGACTCCTATTAAACGGAGCTCGCTCTCTCAACGATGTTGCATGACTCGCCCTAACGGTCGATCCTTTGTAGACCTATTTAAATATGTTAATTCAATGATTTTTTTTTCAAATGAAAGTAAAGAGCGACGTTAAAACTTACAGCGAGCTGAAATTATGCTATGCATAATGAGGGTTATCGCCCCATAAACTCCCCGCTCTTGCACTTGCATTTGGTAAGTGCTTTCTGGAAAGCATTGTAGAATACAAAAAATACAGCCAGTTGATAACTTCAGGTGTGTTATTTACCACTTGCATTTTAAAGATTTGAATAAACAATTTCATTCTTTAAAGCTGTGATTCCCAACGTGGGGTACAGGCCCCACCGGTAGAGCATGGTAATATTTTGGTGAGTCATGGGCACAAGGGCATATCCAGGGGGTAGGGGGTTTACCCCCCCCCCTCTTAAAAAATATTTGTCTGACTCGTAAAAATGTAACAAAAATGAATATCCAGCCAATGTAGGGAATCTATGAACCGCTGTTTATTTCTGTTCACTTGTAAAAAAAAAAAAAAAAAAAAAAAAAAAAAATCCAACTGAAGGTAAATGCGCTTACTTAAAAAACCGTTAGGTGGTTTCAAATACTTGAGAGCTGTCATTTCCCAAGGTATGAATGTACTCGTAAGTCATCAAAAGAGTCAAAGAGGTGTGGATCCTTGTGGATCTTTATCCGTATGTGGCGACAGTGCAAAAGAAAAGAGATTTTCTTGTGCCTAAGAGTCGACCTTTGACCCCTCTATCGCTTACACAAGCAAAGCAATATGTTTATGCAATCCTCGTTTCTCAACACCTTGAGCACTTTTTCCCTAAGAGAAAAGGAAAGCAGCCGTGTCATAGCCTAAAACTGTATGGAGAAAGCAAATTGAAAAAACCATATTGTTTGGCAATTTTCCGCAAAGTTGTTTTATTGGGCTTGAAAATTCTCGAAATTGGACCGAAACGTTTAGCTTTTCAAAAGTTGAATGGGATCCAAGCAATAGCTTTTAATGATGCAGCAAAAGGACAAAATGTCTCTGACATTCACATGAACACACGCAACATCTACACCCCTCTTAAAACAGTCCAACAGGTGCACCACAATTCTTGTATTCACCTCTTCAAGGGGCAACTCAAGCGCTGTTCAAAATTTGTATCGACAATTCTGATTCTGCTGAGCATCATCACTCTCAAAGCCTCCAAAACCTTCAAAGCCTCCGGAGTGGTAGACAGTTAAACTTGGTCGTTGCACATGGACTGAGTTCTAGAATGGGTCAAATAAAAGCTCAATCACTCTTCCCTTTGCCTTGAAATTTAATAGTGGCGAGTTTGAATCATCGATCTTTGAGTGTTTTCCTAGAGATACCACAAATTTATGTAAGGGTCTTCGCTGCTTGTCGCAACAATCACAGTTCTTCAAGCCTTCTTTGTCACAATATCCAGATATTCCGTGATATTGATCTGCAAAGACATACATTTCTTCATTGTCACTGTTAAAAGACGCAAGAGTAGAAAATGTTCATTTTTCCCTAGCTCTTAGTGGCTTCTGATTCAGTTGGCAACTAGTTTCTTAAATGCACAGTAAGCCTATCATCCCTGAGTTAGTCGATTCACTGCTAATATCGAAATTAGCAGGTCTATTTTTCAGATTTTTTTTGCTTTCAGATTTTTATTAATAGCTGACTTGGGTCCCGACCCAAAGCGTCACCTTCTGGGGGATGGCAATTCTCCGACACATAAAAGGTACATTCACTGTACGCAAATTGCCACGAATTAGTGTCATTTTTATACTCTTTTCAGAAATCAATGGCTTTTGAGCGTACTTGGGAATTCTCGAACATTTCCATACACAGAAATACTATGAAAATTTTCCTTTAAGACAATGAAAGTTCTCAATAGTGGCAGTATGTTTTCTTGCGATTTTCAAGTTCTGTCATATATCTCCAATTTCATCGAAAACAGCAATGCACGATGAATGATCTGATTCGGTGCAACATGGTCGAAAGCTTCCCTGTACAAAATACATATTGCCACAAAGACTACTTTATGATCAGAGTGATTCTGAGCAGGTTTGAAGGTAATGATAATCTCTACAGCCAGATTGAACAACATCTTGTATGACTAGGAAATTCACTCTAGTTTCAGTAATCATATCTCTTGGATCAAGCTCCATTCAAGTAGCAACAGCATGGTCCTACATAGATTCCATTCCCTCAGGAAGTTTTTCTGCTCAGCTAAGTTGAGATCTATTAGGATCATTGATGCTGTATAGATTAAACAAAAGAAAACAAGGTTTTTTTTAACTGAAAGTAAGGAGCGACATTAAAACTTAAAACGAACAGAAATTATTCCGTATTTGAAAGGGGCTGTCCCCTCCCCAACGCCTTGCTCTTTACGCTATAGTTTGACTTTGTCTCACAACTTTATTTTTTTAAACAATAAAAGCTTTAGCGTAAAGAGCCAGGCGTTAAGAAGGGGAAATCCCCGTATATAAGGGGGACGGGGGGGGGGCTTATTCCGTATATACGGAATAATTTCTGTTATAACAAACAATCGGAAATTGAATAAAGAAAACAAGTTTCTTCAACTAAAAGTAAGAAGAATCATCAAAACTTAAAATGAACAGAAATTATTTCGTATATGTGGGGGTACACCCCCTAGTCAATACCTCGCACTTTACGCTAAAGTTTTTTTTAGTACTTCCATAAGAGCTATTTATTCTAATTAAACGGTCTTTTTGATTAAGGGGTCATTCTTAAAGAATTGGGTCAAAAAGTTTTGAAATTTGGTAGCAAGAAGTTTTGGACTGCACAGCTGTCATCAACATAGTGTACGTTTAGAAGAGAGACTATTATATCCACACAATAAAAAGCAGGCAAAGTTCTCTTCTTAGCTACGAAAATATATCGAATTATCATCGCAAAAAAAAAAAATGTCGGGCTTGACTCTCCGAATAGGAAATACCTGCAAGTGAAAGACGCCGCCTTTTTATCTTTTTGTTTTTCCTACTGATCTGTTTTATAAAGTAAGTTGAGACTGCATATTTTTTCACTACCATTGTATATGGCAACGTTCATATTTTAAATTCGATTTTTTGGATACATACATAGTTTATTCATTTCACTTAACCTTAATCTAACTCTAAAAGTAAGAGCAGCCAAGTTTTCACCTCTGCTTCGGTGAACGCGACAGTGCTCAAGCTTCAAAACGAATTATCTAAGAAGCAGTGTTTTGGGAGTAAGATAATTTAGGCCTGTTTTTTAGCACTAAGATCTTACATTTAAGATCTTACATCTTTCTGCAAGGATTATCGTTTTTTAACTCATCTTTGTTCTAAGATCTTACAGCTCACTGATGTTAGCAAAAAGTGTGAAGACCGCCATTGTTCTGCCATATAGATTAATGATGGAGAGAACTTTGATGATCTACTCATCATTGTTCTCAGACCGCTGATCAGAGCAGAATGATGAAAGACGTTTGCACAAAAACGACCAAAGATGTAAGATCTTTGTTCAAATATGTCACTTTTAAGCGGTTTCCGACAAAAGATGTAAGATCTTAGCACATTGATAAGTGAAAAAACGCCCCTTTTATCTCTCATATACTGATATGTTTATTAATTTTTTTGTAACTACTATTAAATTTTAGTAAACCATTTAATTTTAATTTTAGTCCTCTTTACTTTATCACATCTGACATAAAGAACATCAAAACTGTCCACTGCCACATTTTCAAATAAGGGTGTCTTCAAACTTCAAACTGATTGCCAAAAAATCCCTCTTTTGTATAAAGTAAATGGATGACCTTAGGGTGGTATATATTTTTTTTTTTTTTTATTCATTTCTCTATAATTCATTTTAGTTATTTTTGAGCTCATTCTTCTAAGATTTATCTATCCTTTCAGATGATATACATTGCTATCCAGGATATTTTAGGGGAAGGGGACAAAAAACTTAGCAACTGGCTTGTTTTTTTCATCACGGATCTTGATTAAGTCCATTTTTTTTTCTTTTTAAATTGCTAAAATTATAGATAAATCGAGGTTAAATTGCGGTACTATTGGTATAAGTGATAGCAAGATTCTTTTGACTGGCCAAAAGATTGAGGAGAAGGGGTTTCCCCATGGAACCAAATGTGGAGCCTCTTAGTGTATTGAATTTCTAACAAAGGGGAAAATGAGATAAAGAGGAGTAGCGAAAAGAAATTCGAAGTCACTATCCTGAAGTCGCTTTTGCAAGCACAAAAGTTTTAGTCTTAGAGGACCAGTATTTTTACCACTCGTATATAATCTCTTGTGCTTACCAAGGAAATTTTTAGCCTCAAATTTCCAGACTTGTCCAAAACATCCTTCACCAAGTATTCCCAGCATCTTTAGATTAGTCCTTGGAAATTCCCATTTATCATCTGGAGGTTCCGTATTCCTCTGCAATATGAAACTAATCTAGTAAAACAATGACAAATTCAACACTAAGAGCACATCAACAATTTAAATAAGCTAACATTAAGTTACACCTATATTCTGGTTTGGCAATTTCTGATTCTCGCTGTTTTATTCTGATTTTGCTTGTGACAACTTGTGTACGCAGGGAAGCAGGATTAACTTGCTTTTATTCTCAAAGATGATCGTCTCAAAGGATCTGTATAGTTGATCAGGGGTGAATCTCCAGCATTTTTATTGGGGAGGGGGGGGGGCAAGAGGGGTCCATATTATTTTTTCTTCCACATTATTGGGGGGGGCAACTTTCCCCTTCGCCACCCCCAAAAGACGCTCCTGTAGGTGATGCCACGCATAGATGTTATATCTAGCACTTTCACACTTGGCGTTTCTTAGATTACATGGGGTGATTGCCAACAATCGTCTTCTAAACTGCTGTCAGAGGGACAATCAGACAGAAATTTTTTTTTTCAGAGCAATTTGACCTTTTTGAACTACATTGCCCCGTGGGATACTGCAAGTGGCTTTTGGGAATTATTTCAGTAAAGAGGAAAAGTCAAACAGTAAAAATGTTCCTTCGTTTATGTCTTACTGAGACTTTAGAGCTACAAAACAAGCAATTTAAAGAAACAATAATGCTTCTGATACCTAAGGGTAAAGAGGTGGAACACAGTAGGCGCGAATATGTTTGTACTTCAATGGAACCGTTCGATAATTTTTAACAATGAATTTAAAAAGTAACATTAAAACTTAGGAGAAAATAAAAATAATTTTTTCAAACGAATGTAAAGATTGACATTGAAAAGAAAAAGACATATATTATCCTATATTAGAAGGGGGTTGATAAGATTTATTTATAATGCAATGCACATACAATAGTACACTATATTAATTTACCCCAAACGCTCCTTGGCCAGTAAAGTAGTGGGGGATATACGGGTCACATATTGAGACAAAAAGTAACTTACAGAGAGAAAAGAAAAGAGAAATGACGCTAGCTAAATCGCTGTTCTTTACGCTAATGTCTGGTCAGTATTTCCCTGAAACTATTTTACAATACAACAAAGGTAGCCTTTGTGTATCAATAATTCAAGAGCTGCTCAATAATTCCAGGTATTATTTCTATAAATTAAGATGCAATTTTGTTTGTGTTATTGAGGGGATCCAAGCATTAAGGATATGTTGTTTCCAAGAATTTGAAACTCTTAACTGCTAAATGGTTATGCTTTTATCTCCTAAAAGAACACTCTGTGATAAATACAAATTATTGTTAAAATATAATCAGAATAACAATTCCGAATCCAGGAGGGGGGTTAGGGGGTTTGAACCCCCCCCCCCCCCAAAAAAAAAATGTTTGTTTGACTCGTAAAAAAGTAACAAAAATGGACATAAAAAAAATTTGTATGCGTTTCTTGAGTTTTTTTTGTGTAACCCCCCCCCCCAAAAAAAAGAAAAAAAATTGAGTATAACCCCCTCCGAAAAAGTCCTGGGTACGGCCTTGCAGAATAATAAGGATTTTCTGCAAAGAATTCAACGATAGTCTTCAAATGATGACCTTATGTCTCTTGATCAAATATTGCGTGTGAGATAGATTTCCAAAATTAAGATTTATGAGAATGAATCTTTCAAACGAAACAAGAAGTTGAGATTACGAAGTATAGTCTCATAGTTTGTTTCAAAGTTGAAAGAAAGGGAAAAGTAAACATATCCTGCAATCAATAGATTTCATATTAAAGAAGATGATTAACATTTAAGAAAGGAATCTATTTCATAAAATAGATACAAGGGGATATTGCTTTCTTAATTCTCAGAAATCTTTTTCAACAGCTAATAGTTAGCTATTCATAATTCGACTCTTTCTTACAGTGTCTACACATTCTATATCCGAGAAAACACTAGGCAAAAACCACAGAAAAGTTGCAGCCATTTCTTCATAGTTTCAGAGAAAATGCTTAGAAAAAAAATATTCGCAAGGATTCAGCTACTTTCCTTTGGAACTTTGGCTAAATTAATCAGTGAGAAAAAATTATCTGACATTTAAGGGTGCGTGCAAGGGTGTATAAGGATTTGGGCACAGAATTTAAAAAAATACAAATATAGAATGAAAACGGGTATAATATTTAAATATAGCACTGGGCAAAAAAGAAAACAAATTTAAATAATAAAATCCGAATATTTCGGCTCCATGTCCAGGATCCTTTTTCAGCAGAAAAAAAATGAATTAAGCTAAATTAAACACAGCATATAAAGAAAGAGAAAGAAAACGATAAATAAATAAAACTCGCATCTAAATAACTTCCAATATCAGTGAACCAATATTAATATCACTTCCAATAGACTGATAATACAAATAGCACGAATACGCACGAAAGAATGACAAGTTAGATTGTTCTGGTACGGTTCTCTTTGATTGGGTCTAACTTGTCATTCTTTCGTGCGTATTCGTGCTATTTGCATTATCAGTCTATTGGAAGTGATATTGACATTGGTTTACTGATAATGGATGTTATTGAAGATGTGAGTTTTATTTTTTTGTTGTTGTTTTTTCTTTATATATGAGATGGGTACTAGAGCTTTTAATTTCCTTTCCATTATACCATCTTTCGATATCCTAAGACCGTTGGTTTGATTCGCTCGTTTCTGGGAAAAAAACTAAACATGTAAAAAGGCATTCGTAATCACCTTACTCGGAAAAATACAAAATTTCCTACTTTTGATGATAGTGTCTCAAAACGTTGGCACTGAGTTTCTCTGATATACTAAACATGATAGTATAATTTTCATTAAAATCATTCCAATTTTTATGGGTATTTTTCTCCTTTTCCGAAGATTAGACAATTTTCTAAGGCTCCCAACTTTTGTAAGGTAGCAATAAACTTAGTGAATTTTACGTACTTAAAATCAACCTAAACATCCAGTATTTCTTTTGTATATATTGTTATCAAAACTAGTTTTTTGGAGTTTTGGTTACTGTAAGCAGGAGTCGCTCCTTATTTACAGTTCGTTACCACGAATCGTTTTGAAAAAGAACAACATCCTTACTCATCTTTATCTTAATAAAACTTAACGCATTCTTGCTAGACACTTCTGGAAAAAAAATTCAAATATCTGTGTACAACCCCCTTCCCTGTTTTGAAAAATTACACTGTCCCCTCTAGAATATCTTATGCAGCCTGATGTCTCCTAAGAAAACAAACAGTAACATTATTATATTAGAACAGCGAAGTTTATAATACCATGTTATTACTGTCCAAAAGAGGTCATAAACAAATAATAATGCCCAGAGTAGAACTAAACTAATTTATTTCTTTTATTTCACTTTTTGTTATAAACCGCAAGAGGCGCTCAGATCAGGTACTTCCGTTTGAGCTAAATTAGATTGGAAGTTTTCAATCTATTCTTTATCTGCAAATAAATAAAAAAAACATGTTTTTTCTGCTAAAAGTAAGGAGCGACATTAAAACTTATAACGAACAGGAATTACCACGTATATGAGGGGGGTTGCCCCTTCCTCAACACCTCGCTCTTCACGCCAAGGTTTTCCGGCACTTTAAAAAAGTTACTTATTGTTGTAGTTAAACGACCCTTGTGTTTCAGGAGTCACTTTTCAAGAAGTGGGACAAAAATTTAAACTTTCGCGTAAAGAGCGAGGTGTTGAGGAGGGGACAACCCCCCCCTCATATACGTAATAATTCCTGTTTGTTTAAAGTTTTAATGTCGCTCCTTACTTTCAGCTGAAAAAACTTGTTTCATCTGTTCCATCTCCACGGAAAAATCATCCTCCCCACTAAAATATCCTCTGGAAAACTCAGTCCTGGCGAAAATTTACCCCGGACAATTACCCTTAACGTCTCCAAGCGTAAAATTGAATCGGTAAAGAGAAAGCAAGACATATAAAGAAATCTCATATAGGAATTCTGGCAAATTCCCCCAGCGTAAAATTTCCCCTGAAAAGTTCACTCCCTGGAAACTCCCCTCTCCATGGATAATTCTCGCCGTCCGAAATCCCCCCCCCCAAAAAAAAAGATTCATCCTCCCCTCCCCACCCGAAAAATTTATGTATACTTCCCAATAACAAATATATAAATAATTAACTGGTCAATTTTATAACTTAAAAACCGTTCTCCAGGGGCTTTGGGGGATCATGTTATCTCCAAAGACATAGTTATTGAGCCTTTCAACCATGTTGAACAAAATAGCTATCTATAAATTTTGATTGGACGATTTTTGGAAAAAACAGGCGTGGGAGGGGGCTAGTTGCCCTCCAATTGTTTTTGGTCACTTAAAAAGGGCACTAGATCTTTTCATTTACGTTAGAATGAGCCCTCTTCTGAAGCTCAAGGCCCACTGGGTCTAAAAGATCACCCATGGAAAAAAAAACAACAAATAAACACGCATCCGTGAACCTTCTTCTGGCATAAATTACGCAATTCCACATTTTCCCAGATAGGAGCTTGAAACTTTTAGAGTAGGGTTCTTTGATATGCCGAATCTGATGTTGTGATTTTCATTAAATTTCTGTGACTTCTAGGGGGTCTTTTCTTCTTTTTTCCAAAAATCAGACAAATTTTCTCAGGCTCGTAGCTTTTGACGGGTAAGAAAACTTAATTAAACATATATTTGGAATAAGCATAAAAATCCAATTCTTTAGATATATCTATTGATATCAAAATCCTGTTTTTTAGAGTTTCGATTATTATTGAGCCGGATCACTCCTACTTACAGTTCGTTACCACGAACTGTTTGATATCACGGTAGTACAACCTTAACTTAATGTTTTAGCCTACTTTGCCACGTGAGTCATTATATAAAATTACTGGCAAATATGCTACTTGTACAATGTCCAAATTACGATTGTTTATGACAGTCATCTAAATACAATTATAAGCTTCAACTACCGGCAGCAATACTTCAAAACTCACTGAACGGAGAATCAGCAATGCAGGCTAATATTCTAAGCCCCCCCGCCCCCAGGTATGAAAAAATTTATCATTAACTTAGTAAAATATAACAACACTGTTAAGAAGCGGGGGATAGTTTTAATTCTTTTTTCGAGTAATGTTTCATTTCCTTTTATTTTAGCAGCATTCTTTCCAGAAAAATCATTAGATAAATGTTTTTTTTCTTTTTCTTTTATCGGAAGCTAACAAAAGTATCTTAAAAAAAACTATGTGGTGAAAAAAATTCATTTAAATTTTATTAAGGTATGATAAATTTTACATAGGCTTACCTTAATAGTACAAGTTTATTCAGAAATAATTTTTCAGAGATTTTGAAAAAGAGCTTGAAATCCCCTCAAAATGGCGGTAGATCAAAATGAGAGCGCAAGGTTGTAATCATCATTGTCAAAACCCTAAGCTGGATACTTTAGTCCCACACCTTAAGCAACAAGGAAAACCGCATTTTGCTTGGGTAGCAGTAATGCGTCTTCTTTTTGTTATTTTTTTCCGCAAGAGGCAATCGTAAGATGTTAGAGAGATGTTTAGTGGCCTGTTTAAAAGTCACTGCTCATTTTTGCGTTCCTTTGGTGAATTTGTTCTGATATCTCCCTTGTAAAGGACCACATGGCCCAAATTAATGTGGTAAAGTAGCACATGACACCAAAATGTTTGGTGCCATTTCTAGCTTGGAAATGCAGGGATGCATAAGAAGGGTACAAAATTGTTGTAATATCCATCGTCGAAAGCCCTTTGCTAGAAGTCTGAACTCCCCTCTTAAACCTTGTTCCTTCCAGTCCTCTAAGTAATCTAAACGTAATAACGCGCTTTGACAAACAAAAACTGCCTTTTAAAAATTTTTTTACTGATTTTCATTTCACTTTATTAAGTGCAATTTCTTGAAGATACAGATGACAATATACCCTCGGACCCTTTATTTGTTTGACAAAGTTGCAAATAACTTGTGGGATACTGTGTGGGATTTCATTTTATTTATTATTTTAACCAAAATTCAGGTTGGTTTTTTTAGTTTCATCACCCAAGTAAGATAAATAATATTTTTGCAATCTTTATTGTGTATACTTGAAAAAAAAAATTCAGACAAAAAAAAATTTATTTGAAAAAAGATGTCTACCTCCCTCAGGTTTTTCTTGAGGAAGTAAAGAGTGAAGTGGAAACTTAAAACGAACAAAAACTATTGCTTTTCAGATTATGCAAAATATTTCTAACAAAAGCTCAAACATACTGACTCGCAATATTTCTCTATACTTGTAGAATTCTAAAAACTGTCACTTTACTGAAAACTGAGCTTTTTTAGAGAGTTATAATTTAATGTTTAAAGTGAAAATATTATTGCCGGTGAAAGACAAATGAGAGCCTTATAAATTATTCTTTTATTTTATGCTGGCTTCTTATGGGCTTCTCAGACTGAATAAAAATCAAAATTTAGCAAGATCTTTTTATTTCCTCGGAACGAAGTTTCGGTTAATGAAAATATTGCTCTTCTCTGAAATAAATGATGCAAAATGTACGTATTTTCTCATAAAAGAAGATGCTTTAAAATTTTAACAGAACCTGATGCCGGGTAAATGAATATCCATATCAAATAAGCCGGAAACAGTTTGTTTTTCAAAAAACAAAACGGTTTGTTTTTAAATTTTGCTATTGATCGATTTTTTGATATTTTAAGATGTATTTCTCAGGACTTTGGCATCAACAGTTTCTTTTTATTTAAAATACATGATTGGACAAAATGTCAAAAGTCATCTTTACAGACCCCAAATTGTCACCCAAGGTGAAAAATTGTCACAAAAGGGCTAAATGCCCCTTTGTTGGCAGCCCTGGAGCTTTAGCTCCAAAACCTGAGACTTTCTACGGTTTCATGGCAAAAACCTGTGAACCTATAACCATACATAAAACTGTGAAATTTCACAGGAAACCTGTGACGGTAGCAGTACTTGCTTCCCTTCTGTCAAGAGAACATCCTGATTTTGTGCGTTGTTTTTTTTTCAGTAAAGCACTAGTTTTTACAATTCTAAAAATAGAGAGAAATATCACAAGCTAGTATAATTGATCTTGCTTTGTATATTTACCTTACATATTTTGCAAAGAAATAGTTTTTGTATGTTTTAATTTTCAGCTTCACTCGTTACTTCCTCAAGAAAAATGTTGCCTTTATTAAAATAAATAAGAAAGAAAGGCAACTTTAAATGGTCCTTAGATATCTGTGATACAACACGAACAAGATGAATAACCTCATAGAATTTATCTTATACTGTTCCATAGTACTTGACGTACCACATTTTTTATGTTGGAAGTTCCAAGCCTCCCATTAAAGAATTTATTAAAAAAAACGCACAGCAAGTCTGCTTTTTGAGAGATGAGATGATATTAGATGGGTTTTATTTTCAACTAATAATTATATCATACTTAACTGGCATTTACCACATTTCTTAAATAACAATTAAAAAATTTAAATATTTTATTAATTTATTAATAAAATATTATAAATAAAAAAAGCGACATTTTATCCCTAAAATTTCAATTCTTGAAAGACTTCATGAATTTAAACCGTCATGAATAAAACCACCAACAATGGCCAAATTCATCAACGGTCCTTAAAAGTTAAAAAAAAAATAATAATAAATAGACATATTTTGCATGAACCATTAAAGGCTGGGGAAATGAAAAATTTTATTCTTAAGAAAAGAAACAGATCTACAAAAAAAAAATCTTATTTAAAGATTGGTATCCTGATAGGCAGTTTAAAGTGATATAGCCAGAGAGGAGGGACTCCTGAAAGCACCTCCTACTAAAATCTTGAAAAACCTGAGTTTTTAATAAAAAAGGCTTAGAATAAAGCTAAGAAGAATGTTCTTCCGTAGTTAAGACCCTCTCTAAATATGGTTAGGCCCTCGGAAATGGAATCCTAATTAAGTCCATGGTAATTATTTCCCCAGACTTTAATGAAAACCATGCATTCGCTCAGGGGCGTCGTTTGGGGGTGGAACGGGGGGGGACAGTTGCCCCCCCCCCCCAATAATGTGGAGAAAAAAATATTATACATCCCATGCCCTTTGAGTTCCAGATATGAAGCTGTCTTGCCCCCCCCCCCCGTAAAAATGCTGGAGATTCGCCCCTGCAGACGCTTGTTTTGTCCCTCCTTCTTTTTTCATCTACTTTACCATAGAAATATGAACTTCTTTTTGGAGCTGACAGTGCAGGAGCCACGTAAGATAGTCTATAAAATTTTCTATTCCTTTCTACATTTATTTTGGAAATTTAGGGGGAATTTTCCTTGCTATCCTTCCATAAAAAAAAGAAACTGGCATATTTTGACCCAAGGACATTGAAACCATGATGACTATCTTGCTAAACTAACAATGGTAAACCTTTTGCTGGATTCGCTTTTCTAGCCAAATATCCGTCATAATCTAGTTGCAACATTCAGCTTTAGCATCAGCAAATCTATAAGAACTGCCTTCATCTTCCTATGAAGCAAAAGCAATTATAATTGGTAAATGAAAAAGATGACTTCGAATTGTAAACTTCCGAAGGGCGTCATTCTCTTTGAGTAGGAAAGGACAATGGCCCTCTCTTGATTTTTCATTTGGTCAAGAAGATTATTTTTGTCGTTGTTTGATGTAGATTAATTAAACGTTAGATTAAACAGTTCGTGGTAACCGAACTGTAAGTAAGGAGCGACCGGCTCAATATTAACCGAAACTCTAAAAAACAGAATTTTGATATCAATATATACATCAAAAGAATCGGATTTTTATGCTGATTTCAAATATATAAATTTTATCAGGTTCAGTCTTACCTTTCAAAAGTTAAGTGCCCATAAAAATTTGTTTTATATTCAAAAAAAGGGAAAACACCCCCTAAAAATCATATAACCTTAATGAAAATAACACCATCAGATTCAGCGTATCAGAGAACCCTACTGCAGAGGTTTCAAGCTCCTTTCTTCAAAAGTGTGGAATTTCCCCTTTTTTGCCAGAAGAAAAATCACGGATGCGTGTTTATTTGGGTTTTTCCCCAGGGGTGATCTTATCAACCCACTGGTCCTAGAATATCACGGAAGTGCTCATTCGAACAGAAATTAAATGTTCTAGTGTCCTTTTAAAGTGACCAAAAAATGAATGACAACTAGGCCCCTTCCCACACTAATTTTTTCCCAAAGTCACCCCATCAAAATTTTGAGATAGCTATTTCGTTCAGCATGGTCGAAAAATATAATAGATATGTCTTTAAGGATGACTTAGTTCCCCAGAGTCCCCGGGGGAAGGGCTGCAAGGTATGAACTTTGCCCAATGTTTACATATAGTATTGGTTATTGGGAAGTATACAGACGTTTTCAGGGGGATTTTTTCTAGTAGTGGGGGGTTGGGGGTTAAGTGGAAGGATCTTTACATTTGGGCTAAAGTTTTTTAGTATTTTAAAAATTAGAGTTGTGAGGAAGAGTCAAACATAACCGTAAAGAGCGGGGCGTTGAGGAGGGGACAGCCCCTTTCATGAACGGAATAATTTATGTTCGTTTTAAGTTTTAATGTTACTCCTTACTTTCAGTTAAAAAACTTTTTTTTTGTTTAATTACATTAATAAAGCGGGTTGGCTCTTTCTTTAAAAAAAAATATAAATGCAAAGATCCGTTCAAGTTAAAAAAGAAAAATATTCTGGTGGGGGAAGGGTCCTTAAAAACAACAAAGGCTTTGGTAAAACTACAAATACAATGAAATTTTGATGGGCTATGCCCATCAAATCCATTAAACCCATCAAATCATCTAAACCCATTAAAAGTTCTAGTGGCCTTTTTAAGTGACCAAAAAAATGGAGCGCAACTAGGCCCCCTCCCACGCTCATTTTTAGTCCCACAAAGTTGAGATACATCCGTCGCAGGTCAGAGAATTTTACGAGGATGAAGTCGACGTTTCGTTCGTAGTTTCGGGTGTGGGAGGATCTTTCCATGGAGGAAGTTTTCACGGGAGAAGGGACACTGCTATGAAGAAAGCGCCAGATTTCCCAGTATTATTTAAAAAACAAATACAACATTATGTAAAAGTACAAATATATTGAAATTTCGATGGGCTAAGCGCAACGCTCCACCTTTACGCACGTTACTGGTGTCTGTACTCTTGTCATCGTTTTTCTCGTATATGTTTTTATTTTTCAAATACCGTTACTGTGTTCTGAAATTTTGGCTTAGAAAATACACCGTTAAGACACAAGCTTCATTAACATAGGTCAAAGGGCCTCCAAATGATTTGTAATCGTATCTACTTAATTGTGTTTCATTTTTTATCTGTAACTTCTATGTCTTATGAAGCTAGAACACACACACAGAAAAAAAAGCCAACATCAGCTTCTACGGTGCAATCTATGAGACTGACCTTCTTTCTCTCTTCCATGTTATATTTCTCCCTCATTTGACTCAATAGAGAGGATCCTGACACCAAATAATGTGCACAAAGCTCTGAATTTAATGTTATTTTTGAAAAATAGTGTGGAGCTCCTACATGAGAGAAACTAGACTTCTGTCACATAACCAGATTTGCTCAATTGTGTGTTCTCAGCAGCAGCAGCATGCTGCTGCTGAGAACACTGCTGTACACACTGCTCAGCAGCATGTACAGTTACTTTAAAAGGCATACCATAGAAAAGAAAATCAATTTAATGTCCCTTTTAAACAGTCTGAATTCCTTACAAGAGTATTCTCCTGAACATTCTACAAGACTAAGAGATGGATTTTTACAATACCAAAACCGTTTCACTGGTTTAAAAATATTTGCTATTTCTAATATGAGAACCGTTGAGCATTTTAGAAAATTATTGCAGCTTTTATGTGCCACGAGCTTGCTGCTAACGCTAAACAGCGAAGTTATGTGAACGTCTGTTTCTAAACTATAATAATTGTATTATTATATCAACATAAATCTACCCATCTATTTATCTATTTCTGTAAGTGGTTATTATTTTATTATTATTGACATTAATATTATTGTTATCTTTAGAACCAGGAGTAGTTGTGGAAGGTAAACTGAGTATAACTAGATTCACTCCCAGATATATGGATTTGTTTTGTTTAAATTCGACTTTTATCCGTCTTACTGTGGCAGTTGGAAGCTGCTCAATGTCCTCTTAATTAATCTTTGGTTAACACACAATATTTGAATTGTCTATATTATCTCCGGATTAAACGGTAAACGGTATTTTTTCTAATTCCACAGTGTGGAGAGATACAACAAAATTATTATTCACTCTAAATATGTTGCTGAGCAATATTTAATAATAAATTCTAGTTTCAGAACATGTTTCTCAAATGTAAGATGAAGCACGATCAGCATAAGAAATAAAGAAACAAGTGTTGAAAAGAATGATAATATCTTTGACCTCAAAAGTGAAAATATATGAGTAGGTTGATATTTCAGAGTCACCTCCGGGATCAACTTTACCCTGAAAACTTACTTATTGTCGAGAAGACACTGTAATTTGAAATGGCCGAAATGCAGTTGTGTCTGTTTTTTGGGGCATTTAAATTTTCCATTACAAAATAAGTAATTGTAATTTCAAAACTGAGCACTATGCCTTATTTATATTTTTCATGATAAAATTGTAAATAATATTTTGGCAAGTTCAATTGTATGGAAGAATACAAAAGCCGATTGAAAAGCTGTGAATGAGAAATTATTAATAGTAAATTCAGATTTCAAAAAATCATCTCAGATGCCATAGGCAGCACAATCACCGTAAAGAAATTTAGAAACAAACGCAGAAAAGAATAAGATAACATTTTGCTTACCAAAACTTGGACTTTTCTGAGTTGCCTCTGGGGCCCTATCTCCCCAGAAAGTGAAACTATTTGTTGTAGGGGATATATATATATAGCCAGTTTAACTCCAGGGACGGAAACAGCAACGAATTGTTTACACGAAATATGTTAACACAAAAAATCAAAAAGAAATCCAAATTAGAAAATAGAATTCCGTTTCAAAACAGAGAACAATTTTATTTTTCCTGGAGTAACAACTAGAAAAAATCTCGAGATAGCAAACTAATAACACTGAAAACAAGAAATGGGGTCTTTAAGAGAAGTGTATGAAGTAACTCTACAGTTAAATAAACGATTGAGAAAATGTAGTTTGCACCTACCTTTTTTTTAAATGCAATTAGTTGCTTACGCTTTGAACTGATACGCTTTGAACCGGAAAATAGAAACATCTCAGTTTCTTAGACGCTGCTAAGCGACATAGCGATCTACATTAGCATAGGGTGGTAGATGCAACTTAAAACTGACATAATGTAGATATGCTGTTTGAACCTACATTTTTCAAAATAAAATTAGTACTTTGAAGGGATACAAATCAGAAAGTCAATTTCTTAGACGCTACTAATCTATATAGCGATAACGATTAGCATTCGTGGCAGATGAAACTTAAAACCGACACAATATAAATAACGCTTTGGGGTTTTGAAGAACGCGTATGACTTACGTTAGCAGATTGTTCATATCAGCTTATCAGGTTTTTTAAAATGATTTAATTTTGTTTGAAATGATTGATTAACTAATTAATCACCGACAAGACGTCACAGTAAAATCACCAAATATTACACTTACCCATCCACTGTCAATTTCTCCCATAGCCCATAGTTCATATCTGTTGCTTATCTGGCGATCTAATTTATTGCTAATAGACTCCTTCGTTTCATCTAATTGTTCACTTTTCATTATTTCCTCTTTGGTCATCATAAGTACACCAAGATTGGATTCTGATTTCTTCGGCTAGAAAGATTGAAAGATATTAGGAATATATTGTTCCCAAAAATGGTCTCCGGGACACTAATTCTGTAAGAAAAACTCACCCACAGCTTTCCAAGCAATAGAGAAAATTCTTGCCAATTTTGTAAAAATAAAAGCTATAGCTAAAGGAGCAAATAAAGATAAAGAGCCCTAAATTGCCGCAGTTCCTAAATAACGGTAACAAAAATCCTTCATTTTTGGGGTATTATCATGAACAAGGTGAAAAGCGCTAATAACGCTGAAGTATGACAGAAACCTTTCTATTTTTTATGCACATTAGTACTGAGGCAATACCCGTTACAGGCTGGAATGACTATTGGTTTAGAAGGATAAAAAAGTTATGGTTTCTTCAAATCGTCGTATGTCTACTAAAAAGGAGACCAGCGAAGGAGAGAAAATTTGTTGTTTCTACTAATTGTCTTTTCGTGAATTAAAGTTGAAACTTCTCTCCACAATTTTTTAAGCGCTCCTCTGATGTCCTCTTCATCACCATTCCGCCAGTCAAAAAAGACTTTAGTGAGTGTAATTTTTTAGTGTTTCCGAAGTAATTTCCTTTAAAGTCACAATATCAAAGTTACAACCAATAGATAATTTGTTTCTTTCACGATTCGTTTCAAAACATATTGTTTCCGAAAATGATCTCCATGACAATCTAATTTTCAAATAAAAGCCCTTCCATGGTTTTCCAGTAATGGTGGATATGTATGTTGTGGCATTGTCAAATTGGAGATATTTGTTCTTCTAGATACCTTAAAAACTCGATGCGTTTATTGATGAGATTAGTTTTTATACAACGGCATTTTCGGGAAGAGCCCTAACTCATACAAAAGATATTTAGAGTGATTTCAAATAAATAGTTGAGCAATAAAACACATTCCTATACTGTGGATGTTGTGGGATGACAGCTACCCTTCTATTGCAGAAATAATTTAAATGTTAGCTAACAGTGTAAGAATTCATGAGGTTTGCAGCAAATACAGCAAGGAAAATTGTACCGGGACGAGGTGGTAAATATACTCTTGAAATGCAGAGCAAAAAGACTTAGATGAAGCCCTCATGATTTTAACAGAAAAATCTGAACAGTTGCAGTTCAAACCAAAACCAGTCACGAAGCGTCTCCCACGAACGGTAGGAAAAGAAATACCAGGTTACGGAACACGCGAAGGATGTATGAGCTGTGTGATGGACTCGAACCCCTCAGTTAAAAACCTCGTAGCGAAAGGAGAAACCATCAAGGTTAACATTGCTGTGGAAAGAGGAACGAGAAAAAACGTATTTATTGAAGTCAGCCCAGTATTACGGAAGGAAATCATTTCAAATCGTAGATTTAAGTTTGGTTTTTTAATGGTTGAATGCGAGGATTGCATCAACATCATTTGATGTCCGAAGTGCTGTCTCTATGGACATAAACGTTCAGATTGTAAGGACGTTACGTGCTCATGGTGCATGGATAACCATTCTTACTAGGACTATGAAAAACCTTTTACAAGTCGCCTGATGTGTCGGTCATGTAATAAAAAAAAATGTCCAATGTGAAACAGATGCATCCTATGAATTTAAAAAATGCCCAATTGCTCGCGAAATCACGGACTGTCTCAAGAAGAACATTCAGTATAGTTGAATACGCAAAATGACTTATGTAGTGCAAACAAACTGACATTTTTTCAGATGTCAGCACTGTTATAGCGCACGAGTTCAGTTTCAGAAGACACTTTGCAACTAAAAACCGGATATGGTATTGCTACAAGAACCATATGTCAACAAGTTCGGAAAAATAACATGTGTACCAAGTGATTATGCAGTATTTTCAAAGTTTGATTTAGAGAAAAGATTCTTCAGTGCTGCGGTATTAGTTAAAAAAAAAAAATCATTATGATGAGTCTACAATGATGAGTCACCGTCTCTATTTATTTGAAGTCAAGAACCATTAGAGTGTCATCAGTATACTGCCCCTCTTCGCTGCAGTCCCTAGATTGTCAGCTGAGTATTTTGGATAGGATGAACAATTCTTCTTATGTGATAGGTGGGGATTTCATAGGCAGCATAATATCGCTGCCTAAGTAAAGAACGAAGTTGGCACAATGTATTATTTTTTTTTTCTCCATACCTGGGCACTTCGTATCGAAGGAGTTGTCGTAGAAACTTCGAAAAGGGCTCATTCGATTGGAAATTGGAATGGCTAGTGCCCTTTTTCATAGTCGAAAGTGATTGGAGGGCAATTACCCCCTCCCCCCCCCCCACGCCCATCATTTCCTTAAACACATCCAATCAAAATTTTGAGATAGCCATTTTGTTCAGCGTAGTTGATTTCCAGATAGAAAATATGTTAAGACAAGAAGTATTTATTGTATTTTAGATAAGAAAGTATTTTGGATAGAACGAACAATTCTTTTTATGTGATAGGTGGGGATTTTAACGTTAAAAGTCCAATGTGGCTGATGGTGTTTCTACAGATCATAAAGGAAAAGAATTAGAGGATCTTGTAACTTGTGAACAACTTGATGTTACTAATGATCCTGATTCACCCACATATGATCATCATTATTCTAGCCCAGATTTAACGGTTGCTAGTATACAACTATTGACATTTATTGAAAATTGGAGAGTCCTACAAGACCCTCCCTCACTGTCTGACCATTTGTATATAAGTTTTGATCTTAGTTTTAATGATGAGATTAGAGAGAAAAATATGAACCAGCGATATAATTTTAAGAAGACTAATTGGGACGTATTTAGTGCTGTTTTACTCAACCGTATTGGTGAAGTTTTTGCATGTAATATGGCTTAAGAAGAAGCAATGAATTCAGCCGTTGGTCATTTAACTAAATTATTACAGAATGCTATAAAAGAATCGAATCCTATGTGTCATAATAATTTTTGAAAAGATGTTGCCGCTGGTGGGCATCACAATTAAGTGAACTAAAGAAAGAATATAGACGTAATACGAGAATTTTTAAAATATTAAGATCGATAGAAAGCGAAATAATCATGAAAAATGATAAAAGAACATATAAGATGAAAATTTTGAAGGCTAAAAGAGAAGATTGAAGGCGTTTTTGTGAAGACAAAAGGACTACAGATCACAGGGGCGGATTCAGGATTTTTTAGGGGTGGGGGTGCAAAATAGGTTGATCCGATAAAAACAAATTTAGGGGGGGGCAAAATAGGTCGATCCGATAAACTTGCGTTAGAAGCAAGTTAAATTGACGCAAACTTGAGTTAATTAAGTAAATTACACCAATTTAGACTACGATAGGGGGGGGCACGCCCCCTCGCCCCCTGGATCTGCCACTGACGGATCCATGAAATACAATTCATAAGATTTGTAGGTTAAAGGGTGGGACTGCAGGGTCTATCCATATTAAAAAGAGTGATGGTACTTTTACAAATTAAATATCTGAAGCTGGGGATGTACTTTTAAACAAATGGTTCACGAAAGATGAGATATTAGATGATAATAGTTATCACCATACAATTCGACAAGACGTAAAGCAGATATTAGAAGAAGATGTAGAAAATAGTGAGAATTTTCAGTTTCAAGACCTTTTAAAAATTAAAAAAAAAAAATAAATCAATGAAAGCCCCAGGCCCGGATGGAATTTTAAACTTAACTTTGAAAAAGAATATGAATTTAATTGCACTAACTCTTTTGAAAATAATAAACACGTGTTTGAAAGTATCGTATTTCCCTAAAGAATGGAAAAGGCTAATGTTATAGTAATAAATACAAATTGTAAGGACAATGACGCTAATGCTCGATCGTCTACTTTCTAATTTAGGAAAAAATTTTGAGTAATTAATAATGATTTCTGATTATCAGTTTGGTCTTCAAAAAATAGATGCGGTAGATGCGGCTGATAATTTGGTGACTATGGTTGAAAAAAAATTAAAAGAAGAAGTTATTTGCATTGTATATATTTTTGTATATAAAAGGGGCGTTTAATAAGGCTTAGCACCCAGGAATTATTAAAAGGTTAAACGAAAAAGAATTCCCTTCTGGCTTCCACAAGGTGGAATTCTATCTCCTTTTCTTTGGCTTGTTAATATTAATGATATTCTTGAAATTAATATAAAGGAAAATTGTTTGATTCAAGCATATGTTGATGACATATGTGCTATTATTACAGCAAAGAATGTAAGTACACTGGAAAAAGTAGCAAATAAGATTTTCGAGAGTTTTTATAAATGGGCATTAAATAATAAATTAACATTTGACACATTAAAAACAGAGGCCGTCTTATTCACAAATAGACATAAAACACCCCACGCTAATTTAGTATTTGGAGGTGACGTTATTGAAGTTAAGGTTAAAATTTGATGTTTGGGAGTAATTTTAGATAGTAAATTTCTTTGGACAGAACATATAAGATGCAGAATAAATGAGGCTAAAAGTAGAGATGCATTATTGAGTCGTGACAGTACAAAATTCGGTTATCAAAAGAACGTATCTCCTATCAGTACACCAAATAAGGGCAGAGCCTCCCTAGGGAGAAAGATTGCGTAATGGGGTCAATGACCTCTTTTTCCAAGGTCGATTTATTTGATGTTTCTATGTGTAATAGCTCCGGGGCGAAGGTTGCACATGCGCATTGAATTCTCACGGGAGCAATGTTATTGATCTAGGACTCGAGGGGGAAGTGAATTTCCGAGAACTTGTTTGGCCACGTGTAATGATATGAGGGATGATTTACATCATCGATGGTAAAATTATTTATTCACGAAGTGGAGAATTAAGAAACACACAAGACTTCATTGTTGTTTGGTTAGCCTAACCCGAGAAATAGCACCTGTGAACTTGATTTACATAATCGCTAGGGGAAATTATTGATTCACAAAGGGGGGAATTAAGAAACATTAAGGCTTCTTTAATCTTAGGTCTGAGGGATAAACGTTCTTTAGGTCAGAGAGAAAAATTAATATTCTATTTTTAAATAGGGCTTCATTGATCTTTAGTGTCAGGAATTATAATTGACATCACTTGTTATCTTGGAATTATGCGGGAGTCTAAAGAGATAGAAATTCTATTTTTAAATACGGCTTCACGGAGCTTTAAGTCGGAGAGATAAATTGATATTCTAACGAAACCCTAATAGTTTAGCTAGGAAAATTTATGAGATGAAGAGATTAACGTAGGAAAGGGTTTCCTAGAAATTTGAAATGCGTTAGCGCAGAGATGCCAAACAAAAGGAACACGCTGAAATTACATTTAGAGATTATTTGGGCGAAACGGTTTTAGATATTTTATGGGATTATTTCGGCGAAACAGTTAGAGACATTTTGAAAGAAGATTTTAGGAAAGGTTTTAGAAGAGAATTTGAGGGTGAAACTCTGTGGTCGTTATAATACACAAGTTCCATTTGAACAGTGTTGTGAGGTCCTCTACCCCAACCCCAAAGGGTTCCGATCCCCACCTCCAACCCCGAAGGAAGCCCCCGGTACTCAAAGGCCCTCCAAGCTCCCATAGAGCCCCAGCCCCCCAAACGCCCTCCTCAGACCCTCAAAGGCCCTCCTCTGGTCCTCAAAGGGCCCCCGGATCCCCGGTACTCAAAGGCCCCCCAAGCTCCCATAGAGCCCCACCCCCCCAAACGCCCTCCTCAGACCCTCAAAGACCCTCCTCTGGTCCTCAAAGGGCCCCCGGATCCCCAAAGGGCACCCCGGACCCCAAAGGCCCTCCCCCGGTCCTCAAAGCGACTCCCCCTGGCCCCAAAGGGCCCCCTCCCCTCCCCTCCTCCCTCCTCCCCTCCCCTCCTCCCTCCTCCTCCTCCTCCAACCTCCTCCTCCTCCCCCCCCTCCCCTTCCTCCCCCATTTTTTATACTTTTTTTATGCATTGAGACACAGAAGGGACACCCTCCCCCAAGGGTCCCCCAAACACCCTCCCTGGGCCCCCTCCCCAAAGAGTCCCCTCTCCATTTTATTAATACTTTTTTATGGCTTTATTATATCTTCTGAACAAGTTCCATTCATAATGTCATTCCTAAAACCCATTTTCCAACCTCAAAGAGTCCCCTCCCCTAATTTGTAAATACTTTCTTGAATCTTTTAACATGGTATTTTTTAACTTTTTACGTTCCGACCTTTCTCAAAGAGTCAAATTTAAAGTTCTATTCCAAATATTTTCCCGGAACAAGAAAAGTCCCAAGACATAAAAAATTTAAAGTTCACTTCTAAATTTTTCCGTAGAAGATAGGAAAAGTTATACTATGATTGTGATTATTTTCTATGAAGATAAAAAATTTCACTTTAATTCTAAATTCTCTTAAATTCAATTCTGACTATTCTCAAAGAGATGAAAACTTAAAGTTCTGTTCCAAATATTTCCCCGGAAGA